>NC_064818.1:49984022-50284022 GCF_023721935.1 Panthera uncia
GAGAGAGACAGAGCATGAACAGGGGAGGGGCAGAGAGAGAGGGAGACGCAGAATCGGAAACAGGCTCCAGGCTCCGAGCCATCAGCCCAGAGCCTGACGCGGGGCTCGAACTCACGGACCGCGAGATCGTGACCTGGCTGAAGTCGGACGCTTAACCGACTGCGCCACCCAGGCGCCCCATTTACTTACTAACTCTTAAGCATGTACATATATACTGTGACCCAAAAATTCCACTCCTAGGACATTTGTCTGACCTTTTTTGACTTGGAATATTGTCAATGTTTTATAGACACTAAAAAATTAAATCTACAACACAAGGGGAAAACTCTCTAAAATGGAAATACGATTTTTTTTAGTATTTGAATTATTAAACTATATAGGAATTTTTTTTATGCCTTTTCCAAATCCAACAATGAGAAAAAGTCTTTCTGTTAATGTTTTATTTTTTTGAGAGAGAGAGAGAGAGAGAGAGCATGAGCAGGGGAGGGGCAGAGAGAGAGGGAGACACAGAATCTGAAGCGGGCTCCAGGCTCCAAGCTGTCAGCACAGAGCCCGATCGGGGGCTCCCACTCACAAACCATGAGATCGTGACCTGAGCCGAAGTTGGATGCTCAACTGACTGAGCCACCCAGGCGCCCCTGAAAAAAAGTCTTATTTTTTTATTGAACATAATTTCATTGCACTTAATAGGATTGTGGGTTTAACTGCTAATTATAACTTGGTTCTGGTGGTATTCATATGTTTAAATATATGCAGCCATTTTATACTGTTAAACATGCTACTCTTGGACTTGTGCTCGTGATTTTATCCTGTCAATCCAGGGAGAGTGAAATTGTTTTTCAGTCATACAAAACTGATGTTGGTCATCAAAGGGCCACCGTATATGTTTGTGCAGTTGGTGGTGCATGACCCATCCCGGGGAGCATTCTCATTGTAATCTTATGTCATTGGTGCTCTAGCCCTCTCAGATGTGAAAGTGATACCACCATAAGTGGCAGTTCTGGGTCCTCAAGTCAGATTTTAACTATTGAAACAGATCTGTCACTATAATTAACATATAAAAGTCACCTAAGTAGTTAATCCTAATTATTTTATGATTTTCTTTTGCCTACAGCCTCAAGACATTCAGAAGACGGTATTAAAGGGAATCATTAACAGCCTATTACGAGAATGGAAAGGGTAATTGTAACTATCATTTAGCTAATTGATACAGATAATTTCTACATCCCATACGTCTTTAATATATATGTATGTAGTTTACTCTCAGAAAAAAATTTTAGTTGTTATAAAAACATAGATCAGAAAGAAATTATAAACTGTTTATGACAGGGGCGCCTGGGTGGCTCAGTCTGTTAAGCGTCCGACTTCAGTTCAGGTCACGATCTCGCAGTCCGTGAGTTCGAGCCCCGCGTCGGGCTCTGGGCTGATGGCCCAGAGCCTGGAGCCTGCTTCCTATTCTATGTCTCCCTCTCTCTCTGCCCCTCCCCCATTCATGCTCTGTCTCTCTCTCTGTCTCAAAAATAAATAAACGTTAAAATAAATAAATAAATAAATAAATAAATAAATAAACAAACTGTTTATGACAAAGCTTTCTAACTTGAGATTTGTGACTTCTCAGGAAGGTCCATAGGTGAGCTTCAGAGGATCTGTGAGTCCTTTAAAATTGCATATAGGGGCACCTGGGTGGCTCAGTCAGTTGCGCATCCAACTTCAGCCCAGGTCATGATCTTGCGGTTCGTGAGTTCAAGCCCCGCTTTGGGCTCTGTGATGACAGCTCAGAGCCTGGAGCCTGCTTCAGATTCTGTGTCTCCCTCTCTGCCCCTTGCCCACTTGCACTCTATCTCTCTCTCAAAAATAAATAAACATTAAAAAAATTGCATATAAAATTTGTTATGTACAGATATGTGTGTGGAACAAAAACGGGATGGGTAGTTACATTGTAATCTAGAATTAAATAACGTGGACATTAAATTTAGCTTTGGACTTCCTGGTAACTAGAGCAAAATTTTTCTTCTTTCTAATATAAGGAAATGTAAGTTTGGCTACTGAAGTATTTTTTTTCTTAGAACTAAATCTTGAGTCGTTATATAAGGAATGATGGGCCATGTGATTGATAATGTTGAAACTGTGGATATGCATAACACAACAATATACTTTCAAAAGTCCATATTATTTAAAATGATATTATTTAAGTAGGATATAATGTAAATAATAGCTTCTTTTGAAGCCAAAGAAATACCATTAAATTATAATCCGAATGTTTATATTAAGCCCCATTTAAAAATAATATCAAAATTATTAAATGTTAAATGTGCTCCGTATTTTTAAGTAACATTGCTCTGATTTTCAAAGAAATTCATGGTTATTACAGAAAATTTAGAGAAAGCACTACTAGTATTATTTAAAAGCATAAAAATGTTGAGGCACCTGGGTGGCTCGTCGGTTAAGCGTCAGACTTCGGATCAGGGCATGATCTCACAGTTCGTGTGTTCGAGCCCCACATCGGGCTCTGTGCTGACAGCTCAGAGCCTGGAGCCTGCTTTGAATTCTGTGTCTCCCTCTCTCTCTGCCCCTCCCCCACTCACACTCTGTTTCTACGCTGTCAAAAAATAAAACATTAAAACAAATTGTTTTTAAAGTATAAAATGTTAACATTTTGCCATCTTTTTTCCTAGTCACCTTTTTTAAACAATTGACATCACACTGTGTAGTTTCCTGTGATTTTTAACTTAACAGTATTTTTCCTAATTTATCATTCCAGTAATAAGTTTACATTTCCTTGAATTGTATGGTTGTGGTCAAACACGTAGTGCTTTACTGAAAATGGAGAGATTTAGCACATGCGGAGCATTCCGGAGAGATGAGGAAGCCCAGGGGCCTGACCCTGCCCGGCCTCAGTCCACGCTCAGCATACTCAGTGCTTTCTAGCCTAGCACATGCCCTGCCGAAGCGTGCCTGAGACACATTAAATGATAATTCCATTGATCTAT
The DNA here is from genome assembly GCF_023721935.1 of Panthera uncia. Lineage (NCBI taxonomy): Eukaryota > Metazoa > Chordata > Mammalia > Carnivora > Felidae > Panthera > Panthera uncia. Next base: position 49,987,013 of record NC_064818.1, read on the forward strand.
CTAAGGAGCGTGTGGTCTTTACCCAAAAATCTTGTTTTATTTTGGGTTTATTAGAATAACAACAAGATCTAAAGCTCGCTGACTATTATGGGCTAGGCACCTTTCTAATAATCATCCATGTGTTTCTCATTGAATCTTCACTACAAGCCTGTGAAGTGGGTAATACGATTATTTTCATTTCACAGTAGAGGAAACTAATTTACAGAAAAGTTACATAAATGGCCCAAGTTAACACAGTAAGTGCTGGAGTCAGGACTAGGACCCAAGCAGTCTGGCCTAGAGCTGTGATCTCCCGCCACAACTTGAGTGCGCAGAACTGTGTACTGCATTGGATTACTAGTCCCCAGGACAGGAAATTGGAAATTGGCATGGTATTGCTATAAAATGGAAAAAATAGTGTTTGCCTGTCACCAGGAATTTTAATATTTATGAATTGCCTTGAGCATTTAAAAAAAATTTTTTTTAACATTTATTTATTTTTTGAGAGACATAGACAGAGTGTGAGCAGGAGACAGGCAGAAAGAAAGGGAGTCACAGAGTCCAAAGCAGGCTCTAGGCTCTGAGCTGTCAGCACAGAGCCCAGCGTGGGGCTCAAACTCATGAACCACGAGACCATGACCTGAGCCGAAGTCGGATACTTAACCGACTGAGCCACCCAGGCGCCCCTAAAATACTTCCAAATATAATTTCTAAAACATAACAATAGTCCCATTCAGAAAATAGTATGACAATTATTTAGAATATTACAGACAGAAATAGTTTAGATTTGTTTTAAGCACAAACAATTTAAATCCTCATTCAGTCAAGATAGTTCTTCTACAAAGAAATGTTATTGACTAAACATTTTTATAAAAATATGTGTATACATTTTTCACATTTTAATACATACGTTATATATTTTCAGATTATGTAGCTTCACATTTTGTAAAGGTCGTTTAAGACATTTGGGGTAATGGTTTATGTTTTTAGATTTATTTTGTAACTATAACAGAAAAGTAAATAATTATTTAGTGATTTTATTTTCTTAAAGGAAATTCAAGGAGATACTGGAAGGGGAACCATTTTTCCCCAGCATTTAATTTTGAAAATTTTCAAACCACAGAAAACTTAAAGATGATGAAAACTCAGTACATCTTTCACCTAGATTCACCAGTTGTTAATTTAATGCCACATTTGCTTTTTGCCTTCTCGCCCTATGTATGTGAGTACATGTGTAATTATTTTTTGTAGCAAGTGGAAGACACTTCACCTCTAATTACTTCAGTGTGTATTCCCTAACAACATTCTCCTACATCACCATAACACTGTGTCGCACCAAACAAATTTAACATTTTTCTAATAGGACTCTCTCAAATGCAACCCACATTTACATTTCCCCCTGTTGTCTCAAAAGTGTTCTTTAATATCTGGGTTTTGTTTTTCAATCAAGGACCCAGTCAAGGATCATGAATTGCATCTGGTTAACATACAGGTGAACCATTTTTAATTCAAGAAGTTACTTCCGGGTATTTGCGAGAACGTATTCAGTCGATCCCGAGAGGGTGAAAAAGAAACCCTTACCAGCTTTGGAATATCAAAAACTCTTGGTCAGATTTGATAATGTGACAATCCAGATTAACATGGAAGACAATTACCAGTTAGTCATTTTTCAGAGGTATTAAAATATGAATTTAATTTAGAATTTAATTTGAAACATACTAGATATATTTAAAGTGTGATTTGATTTGCAGACATTTCTAGATCTATCTCTTCAGAAATAGACCTGTAAACACAAACATATTTTCTTACTTCAGTGCATCAGTATTTTTAAGTGAGATATCAGCTATCCTTTATTAAAACAAAAACATAAGTGTTCTAAAATTGTTGATTGTTCATAGATTTTTAACTCCTTCCTGAGTTAGTCATGATATTTACCCCCAAAAATGTTGTAGCCTACTTAATTCACTTTTTAGTTATCTTCAGAACCAGCCACGGGTAAGCACAGAGGAACCTATATTCCCAGCATATCGTGAATGTTACTGTCTCAGTAATCATACATATTAACTTAAGTCTCATTTTTGGCTTTTACCAACTCAGTTCTCACAGAAACATGTAGTGATCATTTTTTGTTAGATGCTATAAGATCAAATACAAATCTATAATCAATTATGCTTGTTTCTTTTACAGTCCACGAACAAAAGATGATCTTAGAGCATATTTTATACTTTTACAGGTAAGAAAGCAAGAATCGAAGTTGTCTAATTCAGATCTTGGTCTATGCATGTGTTAAGGGAAATGATATCAAGTACTAAGTAGTATTTTGGGCAACATTATTGATACTTTTTAGATTATAATATAACCAGAACATTAAAGTTATAACAGATAAACAATGGGAAGCTAAATTATCTTGGAGATTAAAATTTTAATGTAGTTCTTGCCTTTCTGCTGTGGTATTGGGTAACAAGCAGCATGGAAGCTCCTCTTCCTCCTCCAGCCAACCTCTTTTCTTGTCACTAGTTCTAACGGGCTCCACAACTTTATTGTATTTCCCAACTAGTAGGTTTCTAACTTCTCTAGATATTTTCAGTAAATGCTTTTGTTAGAGTTCTAATGGAAAAATCAAAGTGGTTGCTTATATTTGCTCTACAAAGGTGATGAACTTTTTCCTCGTGAGAGATACAGGTTCTTGATATGAAAAAATAAGGTCCAGACAAATGAAAAGCAATTTTTAGTTTGTCTTATTTTTTGAAAAAGAAATATGTTATTACATAGCTAGCATACTGCTTTTGTATAGTCTTTACAATTTACAAAAGGTGCTTGTGTATATTCTTATCTCATTTAAAGGTAAGAAAAAATTATGTTAAATAAGATATGGTGTTCAATTCAATTTTATGTCCAGTAAAAGGAAACCTACATGGTAGGAATAAAAGAAAGGGGAGAAAGGAAAAATGGAAAAAAAGAGGAAGATGGAAAAGAGGTAGTTGAGAGATGAAAAAAGGGAAAGAGAGAGGTAGGAGGACAAAAGCAAAGGTAGAAGAAAGAGAGGAAACATATGTAGATAGTAAAAGCCAGAGAAATGACAGCTTGTTCAGATTTGTTAAGTGCGTATATTAATTAGCAGTCCCCTCTGCCCGTGATACCTTCTCTTGAGCACCACTAGGTGAGGCTATCAACTGAGGGCATTCTCTGAATTTGAATTTGTGCTTGCCAGTAAGTCAATTTTGAAAATACATGGTGCTCTCTTATTTCCCACAATTTCAGTTTATTTTTCATTAATAATCCTTTCTTCCATGACGTTTTGAAATGCACATCGTGAGAAGAGTGCTAGATTTTGAAAATATAACTAGAGGTTTTGCTTAGCCTTCAGGTACTCCTTCAGTGTCCCTTTAACATCTGAAAGTTGTCGAAAGCTGTTATGTGGTTCTCTCCTTGTTCTTTGTGAGATATGCAACTAACTCATTTCATAGTGGCCAAAGTTTCACAACCAGCTTTTATTTTGTTTTTCCAGCATTGTTTTTTTTTTTTTTTTTTTTTTTTTTTTTTTGATCAAGGAAGAACCAGGTTTTTAAATTGGATGACAGTGATTGCCATCACTTAGAACAGCCACCGAGCTAGGTGCCTTACATACATTTTCTTTTTTACTACTTAAAACAAGTAAGATAGGTATTATCATTCCTGTTTTACAGATGAGGAAATTGAGAATCAAAGTTTAAGGAACATGCCTAAGTGGTAGAATCAGCCCTCAGACCCAGATCTGTCTAAATTTCAAAGCCCATGCTCTTTCTGCTGTACCATAGCCAAAATCTAAGAATCTGTTAATTAAATAATCAAACAAATAGATTATTGTTTTCTAGAATTTCACCCAGTATTTCATAATCTCAAATGTAGTTTCCTAATTTACCACTTAGCTCATTAAGCATAGTGTCTTTCCTTTTACATGTTAACAAAATTTTAACACAATTATCTTTAATATCTTTTTCAGAATCCTCAATTTAATAACACATCTACGTATGTCATCTATGCTCACTTGCTACGACAGATAGCTACCTTAGTGGAAGCTGATCATCATTTCCTAGTTCACTGGTTTAAAAAGTAAATCATTCTATGATACTAATAAGAACTCTTATAATCGTACAGTTGCAAGTTTGATATTAGTGCTTTTATAACAAAATATATTTAAATGTTTTCAGGTCTTTAGAAATGATCTTCTAATTAACAGTATTTCAAAGCCAGTTATAAACATATATGTTAGTACCACAGAGAGGGCAAGTAACCATTTGCTGGTGCAAGCTGTTGAGATTTCTGTCCACTGCTTTCACCTTCCTGTCATTGGTTTTCATATATCTCAAAGATGGTGACTGGATTTGCTCAGATACTACTATTTCAGTGTGTGTTTTTTAATTTCCTATCTTTATGTCAGTAAAGACACATAGTGTCTTTTCCTTACCTAATAACATCATCATAAAATATAGATTAGCCATCAATATCAATTTTTTAAAAATACGGTATGTTTTTTCATAGAACTATACTCACACTCACATAAACAGTGACTTTTCTCTATGATTGAGAAAATATTAGAGGCAAAATATTTTCAAAATTATTTTTAAATACAGTGGATTCTCATTACTCATGATATTCGTGTTCTGTAAAGTTGCTGCTAACAGTGAATTAACAAATACTGAACCATTGTTCCCATGAGACATGACATGGTTAGGTTCATGTGAGCTGTGGGTCATAGCATTTCCATCAGCCAATGAATACATCATCTTGCTTTATCTCCATTCTCTGTAAAGATATCTTATTTAATATAAGTTGTCAATTCATTAACATTGAACTTATGACCAACAGCACTATAATGTCTGAACAAACTTTGTCTAACACAAGTTTATTCTCCATAAGGTACCTCACATTCCCCTTGTACTTAGGAACACTGGACAGAACGTCAGCACTGCATTTTGGGAACTTTTAAAACACCAGAATTACAGCAAAAAGCACAAAAGTATGGAAAACATGACACTGAGTAAATTGTGTAAAGGATACCTGTTTACAGTATGAAAGCTAAAACAAGAAGGGAGAGTGTTTCTTTGTTCAACCTCAGCTGGGAAAATGCACATCTGGCAACTCACATTCTTTGCCCTTCTCCACATCTGCAAATGACCACACATGAAAGCTCCACCAATACCGGTTTTGGGGGTTGCCATTAAATTTTAGTAAGTAGGCGAATTTGCAAATACTGAGTCTGAATAACAAGGATTGACTGCATATTGAAAGCCTTAAAAATGAAATGCTCAAGACTAACTTTATAGTAATTTTGGTGTTTATTTCTTATTTAACCAAGAAACACTATTCAAGGTAAGATTTTGCATCTTTTCAAATGTTTGGCAATTTAAGAAATAAAATTTGAGGGGATATTCTAAAATTGTATGTGTACAGGATGCACTTTGATATCTAACAAATATATTGCCAAAATAGAAAATGTGAATTTTATTGGAATTATTTCAAAATCTTTACCAGATTATCCCAGAAGAGGTTCAAACAATTGGTAGAGAGATTGCTGCAATTTATTTCCTTACGCCTGTTTCCTGCAAAGCCTGAAGAATTTCCACCTATAACAAAGTGCTCCTGGTGGATCCCATCAGCATCTAAAGTGTTGTCTTTACTCAGTAGGTTTTATGATTTTATCTTCTATTTTGTGAAATATTAGGGACGTTTCTATAAGGATCTCAAAGTACTGTAGAGGCATTCTCTTAAATTTTAAAACTTTCCTTTGAAGTGAAGAGTTGTAATCTACTTGTTTTGATAACAGATTTCACGGTCAATTTATAAGCATGGAAAAGCTTTATGCATTTTATTGGGCAGTGTTCTGTGTTATGGCCATCTGCTGCACGTGACCTGCTAAGTAGTGACCCATAAGGAAACAGGAACTTGCATTGATTCCTGAGAATTCCTAGGAGAGAACACACTGACAGGGAAGTGGTGGGAGAAGGTGACCATCTGTGTACTCCCTTTACTATAGTCTTCTAGTCCCCACCACAAGTTATTTTATAAAAGCAAGAAACTATTGGCTGCATTTGGACCATAATTTTAAAACTACTTTTTAACTTCGGAACTACAATTGCTTAAAATAGGAATTTCTAGATAAAGTCTATCTGGTGGACATTAAAGTGTTCTTATTAGAGTGAATCACGTGTATTTTGGAAAAGATCATTGTTAGAATTTATCTTTACAGATACTGCAAACAGTTTGGTTCACCCTCCCCTTATTCCTTATACTGATTTCTATAATTCTACATTGGATCACATTGATCTCATGGAAGAATACCACACCTGGCAGAGCTTTGGAAACTCTCACAGGTACGCTCAAAAGCTCATTTTGGTTACTTACCTAAATGAAATACTGTTCAAAACAATGACTGGACGTTAAATTTGTAAAAATAAATTTAAATCTGCATATGACTTTATATATAAACTTTGGATATCCAGTCCTGAAACATTATTATATTTCTTAAGGCATTTTTTTCTTACATTTTGAGTTTATATACATGTTAATTTGGCTTTGGTTTGATTAACAACATCTTTTTAAGAAGGGAAAAGTTGTATCTTAGTATGCAAGTTTCTTATGTCGTCTTCTTCTATATGCTATCATCCAGTACAGTGGTCACAAACTTTCTCTCTAAAGAACTAGATGGTAAATATTTTTGGCTCTTTGGACTACACCAACTCTAGTGTACCACTGTAACACAAAAACAGTGTTAGAGAATATATAGATAAATGCATGCATCAGTGTCCCAGAAAACTTTCTATACAAACACAGGTGGTAGGCCATATTTGTTCCACGGGCCTGAGTTTGCCAGTGCCTGATCTAACACAGCAATCACACACATGTGCACATACACACATACATTTCATTCTTTTTCTACTTTATTCTGCAGAAAAAGTATCCTTTATACACAATATAAAAAGAAGGGGTGTTAGAGCAAAGGGGCTTCACCACAAAGTATTTACTACAATAGTATAATAGATTTTTTAAACACTTGACCAAATTCTTTAATACACTGCACCTATATCCACATTCATAATTTGAATTAAACCAGTGAGACTGTCCCAAACATAATTTAATCCCAGACCATGTGATATCCTGGAGAGTGTGTTTATTCTAAAGGAGATTAAGAGATATAGTGTGGATATAAGTATCCTCAAAACCCCAGATTACTTTATAAATTGGTTCAGTCCACCAGGGACCCTTTCTACTAGAATTGGCCAAAACCATAGACTGGCCTTATGGACATATCTCAGTCCATATCTGAACACTCAGAACCAGGTAAGAATTGTTTCTGGGGACCTTGTTCTGTCTGATGGATGTTCTTTTGGCAAAGCTGACTTATTTTACAAAGATTTTTTTTCTCCACCTTTAATATAATTGTAATGTTGTAGACAGAACAATTCCAAAAGTTACTGTGCATATTTCAGTGACATCTTTTAATACAGAGCTCTTCTAACCACTGGGCTACAGCATTGGTGTACCAGAATGAGTTACAGCGGAGTTTTGATCCTATGATCCTTTCAGTTTGGGGGAAGCCAGCCTGGACTTAGAGGGGGACCTGGAGCCCTAGAGCAAGTCACCTTTGGCCCTGAGCAGATACATCAGTTTATTTGCTTAGTACCATTTTTCTATGTGCATGACTAGGAGAAGGTTGAGACACACTGTTTGAAAGAACAGAATAAGACCGTTATATATCCTGCTAAGCTCATTGTACCTGTTTTATTTCCAGATTTTTAGTTAGCACTTAGTGATTCAAAACTATTACACATTAGTACTGAACAGCTCTTATTAATTGACAGTCGCCTCTTGGAGAAAGCTGCTTTATTTGTGGTTCACACTAGGGCTATCTCCTTTTTCCTCATAATGCCTTCTTTGCACCCAGGGTTTGACTGTACTTGAATGGATTCCAGCTGTAACTGATGGAGTGATTGCAGCCACTTCTGGTGAAAGGCTGGCTCCTGAAGTGTCACGGTTGCCATAGTAGTTCTCTCTAAAGGCATTTCTCTTGGGATAGTTTGTGGCTCTTTTATTAACATAAGATCAGCTCTGATCCAGGAAGGAAGTTAGTTATATTCATGACCTTTGATCATAATGTTGTGTGTCTTTACAAATACATACCATTCAATTCAGCTACAGCATTAAATACAATGAAGCTTGCACATCAGAAATATCCATGTAATAATGGATTTTTATAATAATTTCCACACATGAATTTTCTGTCCTAATCCTCCTTCATTAGCACTTCTGCCTCCTGGTTTTGGTGCCGGCCATATTTTCACAGGTAATGATCTACAGGTGACTATTCATAAACTGAAATTTTCTGTATAAACCATGTAAGTGATGAGCACGTTTCAGAACGTTCGATGTAGCTTGCTCTAGAGGATGAAAGCATAGTGCATCTAGTAATGATCTATGCTTCACAAGGCTGTGGGGATTGAAAGAGATGATACACATAAAATCATTTTGTAAATGGTAAAACACAATACAAAAGCAATGTTTTATATTGTTAGGAGGGGTACCTTAGATTCCCTTAGTATAATTTTGCTAAAAATACACCATTTTGCTTTTTCTGTTTTTACTTGTTGAGCAGGTTTTCCTTCTGTCAGTACCCATTCGTTATTTCTATAGCTGCAAAAAAAATCATTATTCAAAGAGACTCAGAGCAACAGATGATAAGCATCGCAAGGGTAAGCCAGCTGCGAAAACGTATTTATGCTGACTATAATCAATATAGTACATAATTTAATAAATAAATCAAGTGTCTTGTGAATTGTTCTAGCATAATCAGGAAATGTTCAAAGTAAAATTCATTTTCTAACTCCCCCCAGAAGTGCTTAAACCTATTCACTATACAAGAAAGAGATAGCCCTCATCAAATTCTCACTGTATTATGAGTAGAGCAGGAAGATTAGAAGCCTCTCACAGATGCAAAGTACTGGGAACTTGTTGGATGCCATTCTGTGGAGACCATATTCCAGCTCCATGGCAGCGTCAGAGCACTGATGGGAACTATAGGAAGGCCAGGCGTGTCCTTACGAGCAAACCTCTCAAACCACTGGAATATTCCCTAGGTTTTATGAAAATCCAACAGAAATAACCTGAAAGTTATAAGATGTACAATGTTGGGAAACTGGGAAATAAGTCCAAAAAAAGTGAAAGACATTTTATCGATTCTCAGGGAACCAAAATGCATGGAGACCCATAGAAACTGGGATGGTAGTCAGACTGGCTGTAGGCACATCGTGCGTTCGGATGAAGTTGATCTCTGGGCCTATCCTTACCACCCCTGCCGCCTGTGATCCAGCACAGCGCAGGAAAACTACGTATTTTATCTAATAGATACAGATCTATCTAATAGATACTGCTCTGAAGGAGCAGATTTTCTTTTATTAGAATGCTAGACTATATATTTAAATGCTCATATATTTGGAGTATCTGCTTTCATGACACTACTTTAAAAATTAGAAGAAAGGTTGGCTGTAGTCTTCTAAAGATAAAAAGAGATCCTCAGAATAAAAAGAAATGATTTCCATGTCTTGTCCAAGAATATAAAAACAATTCTAAAGTATAAATTATAATACTTCAAAATGCTTTTAAAAATAAGAAATGTTTATTCTTAAGTATTCAGTTCCCAGAAGGTGAGTATTTTTTTCTGTCACAGAGCAGGACAAAAGATTTGAGTGACTGGTGACATCCCAGAGTCAGCTTACACTGACTATGAGAATATTAGAAGAAACGTTATTGCCTGTGTGTACCAAGGGAGTTCCAAAGCCACTGTACCCCCCTGAAAAGTAAATTTAAACAGGTATATTTGGCATCAGAATTATTACTTAATCTCGGGTAGATATTGGCTCAAATATTAGTCTATAGAGCTACTCATTTTGGCAGTTTCTATTAGTTGCATTTATGCAATTTCATGCCACTAAACCTTGTCTACCATTAGCAACTTAGTATAACTTGGTTTGCTGGATATTTCCAGTGTGATGGCTTTCCAGGAGGTAGACTGGGAACAGAACATAAATGCAGCCAACAGTTACAATTGTATGCAATTTTAGTACTTTTTTTTTAACCTAGGGCTATGATTTTGTACATTTGTAAAAACAAAAAGTCTGAAAGAGCTAGATAGAAGTTTCCCTTAGTTCCTCTGAGCAGTTTTCTGCTGTGGCACTCATTTTTGAAACATCAGATATCTTCTGTGGAACTTTTTTCTAATTAAAAGGAGAGTGGCAGCTGTAGACGCTGTCACAGGCGTCTTCCACAGAGAATGGACACAAATGAGTAGAGATTGAAGACTTAAGTGGAATTATGTGTTATTATGGGTGTTTCCCAACATTTTAACTTGTAAATTGTCACACCACTTGGAATTAATGACTGGTGATCATTTTGACCCAAGGACAGACAGCCTTACAAGTAGTTAATGTAAACAAGAGCTTATCTGAAGTTGCGAAAGAGATTGCCCAACAAAAATAACTTCCTCATCAGACTGTGTCCCAAATTCTACCATTTGGGGCTTACTTCTTTTGTTTGAAGTATTTTCTATTAAATATTAGTTCCTGATGGGAGGAGTAGCCACTAAACCTTGTCTCCCATTAGCATCTTAGTATAAATTTGTTTGCTGATTATTTCCAGAGCTATGGCTTTCCAGGAGCTAGACTGGGAACAGAACATAGGAAAGAGGACAGTAGGGTACTACCCCAGGAGTATAGATCTTTTTGAGTATCAAAGGGAAGACCCAGAGAAGGAAGAAAAACACTTTTAAAAACCTTTAGAGAAAGACAAATACCATGTGATTTCACTCCTACTTGGAATTTAAGAAGCAAAACAAATGAACGTGGTTCATAAAACGTGGTTTTATGGTTTATTGTTAACCATAAAACAGACTCTTAACAATAGAGAACAAACTGAGGGTTGCTGGAGGGGAGTTTGGAGGAGATGGGTTAAATGAATGATGGGCATTAAGGAGGACACTTGTGATGAGCACTGGGTACTTGTATATAAGTGATGAGTCACTAAATTCCACACCTGAAACTAATATTACCCTATATGTTAACTAATATTTACCCTGTAAATGTGAAACTAAAAAAAAATATAATAATTTTTTTAATTGGAGTGTAATTGACATACGGTATCCTATTCGTTTTAGATGTATATCATAGTAATTCTATATTTTTACCCATTATGAAATGATCGCCATGATAAGTCTAGTTGCCATCTGTCACCATATGAAGTTTTTACAGTGTCATGACTATATTCCCTATGCTGTACGTTATATCACTTAGACAAATAAATTTTTAAAAAGAATAAAATTTCTAAAATAGGAAACAAAAATAAAAAGTAAAAGTCTTTAGAATTGGAAATAGAGAGATGAAGTGCTCTGAATTAGAGTGTTTTATTATAGTAATCTATAAAATCATGAGTACAGTGTTATGTAGATTTTTGGTATTAAAATTTTATCTACTAAAGCACTTTGCTGCATGTATTTAAAATGTCTGAAATGTTCATCTCTAGTCTGTAGAGTAATTTTCCTTTACTACCAAAGAAGATGAAGTAGTCTGATAAAAATTATTTAGATAAATTATATAAAATTAATTAAATTATACAAGCTTGTAGATGCTATATGATAAATATTTATGTATTTCTAATAGATATCTTAAATGTTTTTTACATACTCATTACTTATATTTTGAAAAACCATGAAAAAAAGATTTTTTTAAATTACATTTCCAGTAGCCAAACATAACAATTGTTAATATTTTGGTAAATTTTCTTCTGCTATTCCTTCTCTGTATTATTTTTAAAAGGCAATAGAGTTGAAACCATTTTGTATACACACTTTTGTTCCCTTATTTTTTCACTTGTACCTTTCTTGGATATTTTCATGGCATTTATATAATTATAACCATCCATTTTAATAGTATTAGATTCCATTATATAAATACATATATAGAATATTTCTAAAGTTCCACTTTTATAGGTGATGCTGTGGTGAACATCTCACTGTATAAAATAGTTTTTGTGTTTAGAATTCCCAGAATTGGAATTATTGGGACAAAGGGTATGGACCTTATTAATGTTTCTGATAAATGTTGACAAATTATTTTCTAAAAGTAGACTAATTGTGCTTTTAGAGTAAATTCAGTACCATTTAAAAAGCTTAAGCCAAGCTTGTCATCAGTAGTATGTACCTCATTTCAAATGTTCCCACTTTGTATCTATTGGACAGAAAGACTTACCATTTAAGAGATGAGACATATGGAAACTGATATGCAACATACTTTACTGTAGAAGGTGAATTATTTTTGGTCCTCCCTTTTGGACCCCGTTTGGTTATCATTATTTCAAAATGAAAAAAATATATAAATATATAATAATAATAATTTGTATAATTGAGTTTATGAAAATATTTATATGAGAGAGGGCATAGAGAAGGATACAACTGATTTTTAGTCAAGTGCTTAAATGTTTTAAACGAAATTATAGTCTAAGTAAAAACTAAAAAGTAAAATGTTTGCTTTTCTTTTTTAATCAGCAAAGTCTGGTGGATAAAGTATCTCGAAGACAGAGACCTGATATGAACATGCTATTTCTAAATATGAAAGTAAGACGGACACATCTGGTTAGTGATTCGCTTGATGAGGTATAGATCATTTATTCCAACATGGAACTAATTGATTAAAACTTTAAATAAATTCTACAACATGGTGTATTACTGAAATCTTAGTAATCTGTTTTTCATTTCTGTATGCCAGTAGGTGTGCATCCTTATATTTTGATACCATAGTTAAAATCAGTCGTGTATTCACAATTAAGCCTTGTGTTCATTATTTATGTTTCTTAATGGTTTGTTGTTAACTCCCCAGAAAAGGATTTTGTGTTGAACACTGAAAATGAGTAATTCGTGTTTCTGAATATGTAACTTAGATTCTAGACCCACCTTTGTTACTGGTTGGGTGGGTAACAAGTCATTTTAACTTCTCCAGGCCTGAGATTACTCATCTATAGAGGTCTGACCTACAGGGTATATTAAGTATACTCAGGCTCAGAGGTACTTTGATTGTATGTATATGTGTATATTACAGAGCTTCATGTGTTTACGGTGCTTCAGCCAGATCTTCGTGTGGCTGTTATAAGATAATGGCTGATGTCATTATGTGATTTTTAAAATCAGGAAGGAAAGTTAAAGAAAAGGAAATTAATTATTTTATGATATAACCTGTTAAATTAAAATCTTGGAGGCAGTGTAAGAACCCAGAAGACAGTAACTTTGGGCAAAGTACTTGATCTCTCTTAATCTTTCTCTTAATCTATATGACAGACATAATAATGCTTAATTCACATAGTATCTGACAAATTACAGGATGAATGGATGAATGGAGTGAGTTTTATGACATTGTAAAGAAAGATAAAGATTGCTTACCACATTTCCCAGAATTGAAAAAGTTAATTTCCTTTTTACTGCTCTTTGTTCATCTCTATAATATAATTTCTTCAAATAGTTAACCCGGAAAAGAGCAGACTTAAAAAAGAAGTTGAAAGTTACGTTTGTAGGGGAAGCTGGTTTGGATATGGGTGGCTTGACCAAAGAATGGTTCCTTCTTCTAATTCGCCAAATTTTTCATCCAGATTATGGTGAGCATTTAATTTTTATGAACTGGTCTTTCTTCATAATTGTTAGATTCAAGTAGTGACTTATTTTTCACCTACCCTATGACTTTATAGGTTTGTTTGTTTTTTTTTTGTCAACCAAAAATGTTGAATAATTTAAGGATTTTTGTTTATATTTTTAAAAGTGACCAAATTGATGATCAAAATGTTTGTTACCTTACTGGGAATCATACACAAAATGTATAAAGACTGTAAGTATATATTTGCAAGGCAACATCCACCTCTTTCCTGAATAAATCAAACTTATGAAAATTTGTCATTGAAATAAAGAACATACAGAATTAGAAACAAGATGGCAGCTTGCTTTACACTAATAGCTGAGGGCTTTTCGTTAGATTGTGAGCCATTTTCATAAATAAGAATTCATTAATTTTTTAAGACAAAAGTAAACTTGAAATTTAAATTTTATTTTTTATTTAGAGAAAACACCTATACAGTCCTTAGTATCTATAAAATATTTTTCTTCAAACAGTTTTAAGTGTTTTTCTTACTTTTTATTTTGTATATATGTAGATATAACCTCTTTCTGGCAATGGAAAATAGAGATGACATGGATAAATTAAAATCCCCAGATAATCCTCATAATTAATTTTGATCATAACTTATAAATTATACATTGTTGTTTTTAAAAAAGAAAATCAACTGATTAATTTAGTTTCTATCTTTTTAATGCATATATACCCTTGGTTCAGGATACCAATAAACAGTAAAATGTTCTCACATACTCTTTGTGTATATATTTTATATATTTTACCATGAAAGATGGTTTATAACAATAACTGGTGCTGAAATGTTTTGCTTCTAATAGTTGAGATATCATGTACACTTTTAGTACTTTGATTTTTTTTAATCAGTCATGTTAATGAAATGTTTCTTTTTTTTTTTTTTTCAGGCATGTTTACATATCACAAGGATTCACACTGCCATTGGTTTAGCAGTTTTAAATGTGATAACTATTCTGAATTCCGATTGGTTGGAATTGTATCCTTTAAACTTTCCACTAGGAGGTGCTAATAGACTAGAAATTTTAAATTTTATCAGAATTTTGGAAAACTTTTCATTAAGTCTTGCAGATTAAATATTCTTGTCAAATTTGCTAATAGACTTTAAATCATTTGCAGTATCACAGTATATCACAGTTATATGTCAGCAGACTTAATTAAAAGGAATTATGAATTTTTTATATTTTTCTCTGAAAACATGATCTCAAAATAAAAACAGTTCTTGTTTCATATATTATTTAAATTATTAGAAAATTAAGATATTTTTAAAACAAAAGTATCTTTCCCATTCATAATGAGCTATTTTTCTGTTCTTTTACCTTGTGCTTATTTCACTGAGTTTAATAAATTGAAATTGTGGAAATTAAATCTATGTCTTTAATATTCCCCCAAATCCTGAGACATCCATAAAAATTTTAAATTGAATAGAGTGGGAATATTTAAAGTATATGTTGTTATTTAAAGTGTTTTTTTAATTATGTAAATTAATTTACATCCTCTGTGCCATCCTCTGATGCTTCTCCGGTGTATTGAAGATGGCATTCCTGCATTGGGTAGGAGATTGGAAAAGATACCTACCGCATTAGGTCTTTTAATTCTAAGAAATATAATCGTCGGTGGAAGAAAGGAGGGAAGAGTAAATAAGTGAGCTAGCACTGGAGATAACTAGCTTAAAAGAGAGAAGAATATCCACCTTTAAGAAGGTTACCCTCTAGATGGGCAGATGACCACCAATTCAAGGTCATCAATTCTCAGAGTCACATGATTATTTGACATGAAGTGGTAAGGAGTTTGGAGAAGGAAGGGTCAGTGTATTCTTCCCAGAGAAGATAGAGATTTAAAAATGGAACCATTCTATCTGATTAGCACAGGGCTGGAGTGACTGGGAGAATGGCTAGAAAACAGGCTGCATTGTGCTGGGCTTGTTACAGAGCAGTGTGGGGGGCCTTGATTGAAGCAGAGGGCACCCCGGGAGTTAGGGAGGACACCTTCAGCAGTCAGGAATGACCATAGAGAGGGCTTGGAATGTCTCTTATACTTGTAATAAATCCTGAGGATTGTATATTAAAACTGAGAGAGTAGATGGAAGAAAAGGTAGTAGGGAGAAAACCACACATTAAGAGAATAAACTTAATTTGAAATTTTGTATATGTTGTTATGTCCAAAGGTCTGAAGTGCCAAGTTCCACAAAATAGAACGCTTACCAGTTCTTAGACCTATGGTTTTATTTTGTATTATCTACAGTAATCATTTGTTGCACGTTCCAGTTTCACTGAAGGCCTGAGTCACAGATGCTTCTCACTATACTATGAGTATGAGTTGTTTGAATTCCCTCATATATATGTTTATTATACTTTACATTCTTATCACAGCTTAGATTTGGGTGATATTTTGACTTTCTAATATTTATAATGAAGTATTAGAGCTTACTTAGCCATCACATTTTTAGAATGGTATTATACATTAAGTCATGAGCTTACTAATTAGCTTCTTTGGCAAATAGGCATTAGTTTCTATCCAATCATTACCCAAAAAAGCAAGCACAGTAAGCATATTTACATATGCTGCATATTTCAAGTTAATTTATTAAATCTAAATTAAATTATTATAGCCACTACTATCGCATTATTATGTGTCTTTATCTCACATGCACACACATGACAAAACTATAGAAAGTGAGATTGACGCCCAAAAAGCACGATAATATATAGGAAAAATGTGAGATGGTTGTGAGATCACATGGATTGTGATCATGTACGTAGGTGAGAGATCTATCAAAGGTGAGGAGAAGTAAAAATTGAGAACACACATGACAATTGAGAAGATGTAGTTGGTTCTATAACGTATTTTCACCTTATAAATTTCAGTTCCAAAGATTTGTTGTGCTAGTAGTTCTGACAGCATTGCATTCCAAATACTTCATTTTTATATACAGTAAGGCTTTGGAGTTTACAAGAAATGATATAGGGAAACCTATAACAATAATTATAAAATGTTTCGAAGATTGCATGAAGAACCATAGTATACCAGTTTTTAAAAACTAGAATGGCTTTTACCAAAAAGGGCATTGACGCATGGTATTCAAACCCTACCCTGTTTGCACTACATGATGCCTCCCTCAGTGACCCAGAAGAACCTCCCTATCCTTGTCTCGCCCCTGCTTCAACCAGCGCAGCTGACTTACTGTGAAATGAAACACTGTACTCTGCATATGAAAGTGCCCTGTAGCAAATCTTATGAGCCTACTGTTAAAAACCTGCCTTTAGAGTTATGATTTTTTTTTAATTTTTAATCAAAAATGCTTGGAACTTGTCACTCTGATAGATGATCATAAATGGTAACTATAATTATATTATGGTCATTATCATTGTTATTATTGCAATTATAGAAGTATGTTATAGCTCATTTTCAGTATCTGTCCCTTGAATACACTGCTCAGTCTCTGTCGATATGGCTACCTATAAAATAACTTATCAATTCCTTAAATTATTATTAACTTTTGTTCTGCCTTCGTAAATTGAAATACTGCCTGTCTTCCGATTAAAAAATTTTTTTTGAGAGAGACAACACACACATGCACAAGAGGAAGAGAATCTTAAGCAGGCTCCGTGCTCAGTGCAGAGCCCAACTTGGGGCTCGATCTCACAACTGTGAGATCATGACCTGAGCTGAAATCAAGAGTCAGATGCTTAACCGACTGACCCACCCAGGCGCCCCTTCCAATTTCTAAAAATTATTTTCAGTAATTTAGCCAGCCCACATGTTTAGATTTCCTTTTGAGCCTATAAAATTAATGATTTCCTTAATAACTTGATATAGTAGTCTTTATTTGACGGTTGAAATATGACATTTAAAACCCCTCTTTTCGTGGGTTCAAACCCCAAGTCAGGCCCTGTGCTGACCGTCCAGAGCCTGGAGCCTGCTTCGGATCCTGTGTCTCTATCTCTGTCCTTCCCCTGCTTGTGCGCATGCGCGCGCGCGCGCGCTCTCTCTCTCTCTCAAAAATGAATAAATAAACATTGAAAAAATTTTTTAAAACCCTCTTTCAGCAAATGGGTAAGTTAAATTCTGCCATATAAGTAATAAATAATATATAGTGGGGCAGGGTTTAGATATATAACATCTATAGCTTTTTAACTTCAGCACTTTGAGTAAACTCCAGGTAATAAAGCCCTTTCAATTATTTCTGTAGGAGACTGATCGTCTTATTAGCTTACCAGTAGCATGTGTGTGCGTTTGTGTGCGTGTATCCATATGGTTTATTCAGTTCAGCTGTCTTTACATAGTCTGTAGTTAGTTTTAAAATAGCAAAATGATCACCAGAATTAGTAGTGTGTTCTGCATCGAGTTCTGAATAAATTGCTGCTACTTATAAAATCACCAAAATTGTTTAAATTTAGAAAATGTTTCCTTGTATGTTAAACAATTTATGAAATGTCTGAAGTTGTTATCTACTGTGATCTTAGATGAATTTTTCTAGGGAAATCATCAAATACTGTCACCTGAACCCTTCCCTCTTTTCACATGACTTTTGGTAATCAAGGAATTATATTATGGAAAATAAAGGAAAGGAAGTATGTGGGATTAATTAAAGTCGGTGTTAGATCTGAAAAAACTGTGCAAGAAATATACTGATGCATAATTCAAAACTCATTTGTTGTCATGGATTTTATGTTAATGCTTAACATTCAGTATGCATAGCTTATGGGACTAGCTGTTTATAACAGCATTACCTTGGATATTCGTTTCCCCCCCTGCTGTTACAAGAAACTGTTGAGCCCTCCCATCATTCCTAGTGATCAGAATACACCAGTAGGCATCTGCAGTGTGACCACTGACGACTTATGTCAAATTATGCCTGTAAGTATAAAGTCATTAGCATCTTATTCCTTAATGCTAAATCATCTCTCTTCTACCTGAAGCCTTTCTCCTTCTAATGCTATTCTTATTTTTAAATATGGTTTCTCTCTACCTTTGGAACCCATCTCCTTTTTCGTCTTTCTCCTTCCTCATAGAGACACATCACCCACTTTGCAGCACCCCTAAGCTCTTGCAGCATAGTGGAACAGGCTTTGAAGTGAGCTCTGCCACTTACAGTCCTGTGAACTTGGATAGGTTGTTTAATCTTTCTGAACTCTAGTTTCCTTATGTGAACAATGGGATAGCAAAACTTATATATGGAGGATTACATGGGATAATAAAGTTCTTGGTACTTGATTACTTCTGTGGATTCTTATTAAGATGATACTGTGCAGTATCGTTAATAGTATCTGCAAAAATGTCTCTAAAATGAAGACAACAAATGAATTTCATGGTACTGTCTCTTATAACATTCCTCAATTCAGAAATTAGATTTCTGATCATCAGATTTAATCCAAGATTAAAATTTAGTAGAGGAGTGGATACTATCCATATCCTTCTGACAAACCCCTATGATCATGTTTTTTACAGCTGAGTTTTCATAACTATTGGTCAGCAGAAAATTCTCAGTAAAGTCTTTGGCAAATAGCCTAGATGTGGAGAATCTCTGTTGCTAAGTATTCCTATCTAAATACCCCGGTGTTTTAATGGCCCGATGAGTTTGGTGCAGGGTTGGCGCCTTCCTGTGAAAGTTGAGAAACGCGTCCAGAACACGTGTTTGGTTAGAAAACTACTCTTCATACTCCTCAGTGGGTTGACATCAGGCACATTTTTGGAAGTTAGTTTGGGATATTTTCAATTAAGAGCATAAAACCACATTTTTATTAGACTTAGTAGTTAGAAAAAAATATGATATGAGAGTTTACCCAAGTTAATAGAGTAGGATCTGATTAAGAAACTGAGAGGTCTCCCTTTTATGGTCTTGTATCTGCAACACACTAGCTATGACTCTGGATGATTCACTTAATTTTTTATCTGTCAAATGTTGGGAGTAGACTGATATCTGAGTTACTGTCTCATTTTAGATTTTTGTGATTTTTTTTTTGTTGCACATATCCAGTTTTTGTCAAATTTGTTACCAGTCTTCTCATTTTATTACTGGTTTTGGCCAATAAATTGCCTAATTTTATGATTAAAGTTATTCAAATTTGGCTCATTTAGGTCTAATTTTGTTGTTGTTGTCAATAATAATGGATATTTTATGAATAACCATACCAAAACATTGTTTTATATTATGGAGCTGAAGATTTCACTGCACTAATTTCATATTCTTATGTTGGCTCTTTAATGAATCAAGATTCTGCGTATACCAGGAGATCAGCTGTAGAAGAAATTAAGTTTCTATACATGCATTAATCAAGATTAAAAGGATGTAGAAAAACTGCTGTGTTAGAGTAGTGGAATGTGGGTAATTTTTTTTAATTTTTATGAATGGATTATTTATTAATAGCACCTATTAAAAGTTGCTGCCTAATTTCCACTTCACATGGGGTAAATATATCCATAAAAATTTTTAATGCTTTTTTATTCAAATCTTTGTTTACCCATTTGTTCACTGTATGTTTCTAAGAAGAGTAACAGGAAAGCAAAGAGAAACATGTAGGAGTAGACAGGTTTCTTAATTTAAGGACAGTATATGTGAACACAGGATGAAAAGTACAGAAAGTAAGTGAAATATCCAACGATGGAGCCTAGTGTGTGCTGTTAATAAATACAGTAATAAATGCAGTAATACTCGACTGTTTCCTTAGACAAAGCACTAGAATTGTCCAGTGGCAACAATAAGAAATCTTCCCAACACAGTCTTGTGAAAATTACACTTGAGGGTTTTAGATGAGAATAGAAGAGACTCCAGAATAACCTTGAATCAGCAACTGTAATATCTCTTCTGCTTAAGTCACTCCCGAATATGTTGTATTAAACAAGACCAGAGTATTCAAATGGTGTATAAAAATAGTATTCAGTATCTTCACATACTCTTTCTTTAATTACACGTTTACAAAATCATAAGTTTATGTGGGTAACTAATATTTTAGAAATAGTATATTATAGTTAAGAGTCTAAGACTGACAGTACAGGTAAAAAAAAAAATTCTCCACAAAAATAGGGGTTTGAGACTACAAAGTCTGGAAATAAAGGGCCTGTAGTCCTAAATAAAACAGATCTGAATATATAACTTCATGACCTATTAACTTTGTCATTAAAAGTTTCACCTCTGAAAGATGAGAAGTCCTTTCCCTTGGGTTCACCTACTAGTCCCTGGAGTTCTTACAAATTTCAAACTCCCAATTATAATTTTCAGCATCCATAATTTTTATTAATAATTGAAGGATGACAAGCATACCAAATCTGTGCCAGCCTAGATTTGTATAAAATTTTCTGACTTTAATGGAATGGAAAATGTATTATGTATGTAAAATCTTATTCTGTTGTTTACCTTTTCTTCTAATAATTTAAAATAAATTAAACTATAATATTTTTCATAAAACGTGAAAATTTTTTCAATAATGCATTAATTTTTCTATTTGTAAATATTTGTTCATGGATAACATGAGTTAGAGGAAACTATTTCTTCCACTGTTCTCACTTTTTTGGGGGGAGAGGAGAGCACTGTAACAAATGTAGGAACCACTTAACGTATATGAACTGTGTGTATTTATGCTTAAAAGATGTATCCTAATACAGCAGATTTTTTAAATACTACAAATTCGTAAGTAGTAACGTTGCAGAAAGCAGTGATTTACTATGGAAACTGCACTCTTGCTACCTAAGAACAGATCCCAGAGTCATGCCTCCATCATTTCAACTAGATGTTTTCCTCTTATATGACTTTTTCTAGTGAGTTTTTCCAAGCCTTTTATGTCGTAGAAATCACTAACAAACATTTCATTCCCTGGAAAATATATCCCAAATATTACCTTTAGTTTAAAATTGGAGTGTATCGACTCTATCTCACATGTAAGTTAACTGAAGTAGACGTGCTTAACTATTTTAGGTAACGTTATTTGATTTAAAAACATGGGTAACAGATTTCTTTCTACAGGAGTTGGCCCATGGGTTAAGTGAACTCCTATCATATGAAGGCAATGTTGAAGAAGATTTCTATTCAACATTCCAGGTACTATTAAAGGCAAATAGCTTTCTGTTAACCATGTATTTCATATATGAAAAAATGCCATTTGTTATTTAACACCTATCATTAGAAAAGATGAACAAGGATTAATCAGTACACACCATTCCTTGTCATAAAGGATCTTAACTCAATAAAGCAGAGACAGTGAAGTAGACACTTGTAGATGAGCAGTCAAGAGAGTGCCTAAAGAAATTCCTATGACTCTGCTAGGCAACTGTCATATTTCCTTGACTCAGTTACTTTTTCACAGTTTTCAGCTTCTAAAAATAAGCCTCTCCTAATAAAAACTAAAAGAAACAAACGGGAAGCCTGGGTGACCCTGTTAGTTAAGCGTCCAGCTCTTGGTTTCGGGTCAGGTCATGACCTCATGGTTCATGAGGTCGGGCTCTGGGCTGGTGGTGCAGAGCCTGCTTGGGATTCTCTCTCTCCCTCTCTCGTTGCCCCTCCCTGTCTTGTGCACGCATGCTCTCTCTTTCTCTCAAACAAAAATAAAAATAAGCCTCTATTTTAGCTTCATACAAGAAGATAGGAGCATGGGGCACTTGGGTGGCTCAATTAGTTGAGCATCTAACTTCGTCTTGGGTCATGATGTCATGGTTTGTGAGTTCAAGCCCCACATTAGTCTTGCTGTTGCTGCTGTTAGCACAGAGCCCGCTTGAGATCCTCTGTCCCTCTCTCTCTGCCCCTTCCCCTCTCATCCCCCCCCCCCCCCGCCCCCCCCCCCCCCCCCGCCCTGGCCACCACCTCTCAAAAATGGCTAAACATTTACAAGAAAAAAGTTAGAAGCAGGAACTAATGGTTCAGACCAAAATGGTCTCATTTCCATTCCCCTAACAATAATTGGGAGATGGAAATCAGAGTAATCCACATAGCTCCAAAAGCTCCAAAGACCTGTGTATTATCTAAATGGCCACACAAGTTTATGAACAGCTGTTAGGTGTTTAACTGTATTCAACAGAGAGGATTTGTCCCTGTAGTTTCTATATTTAAAACCAGGAAGAAAACTGTTCTTAAATGTCACAGACCAGTTCACTGAATCCTACTATTAAATTAACCATAGCAATAAATATCGTGTGTTGGAATCTCCCATCAGGTTTTTCAAGAAGAATTTGGAATAATTAAGTCCTATAATTTAAAGCCAGGTGGTGATAAAATTCCAGTTACCAATCAAAATAGGAAAGGTAAGTTAGACACCATTTCTTAATTAAAATGCATCAGTTTACCATTTACTTTTACTGTTTAACAGATGTAAAATTGCTTTCCAGAATATGTACAGCTTTATGTTGACTTTCTTCTCAACAAATCCATCTATAAGCAGTTTGCTGCATTTTATTATGGATTTCATAGTGTGTGTGCTTCAAATGCCCTGATGGTGAGTTTAAAACTAACTTAGGCTTTTAATTAGGTTTTGTAATACTATAATATTGACAAATAACTCCTTAAGTATTTTAATAGATAAGCTTCTAAAATAGAAAATAATTTCTACTTTTTAAAGGTAGAGCTAGAAATAAAGAGTTTTCTCATTTCAGCCTTAATTCTCTAATAGGAAAAAAGGCCAGTCAACTCTATTTTTCTTTCCTTGTGCTGTGTCTTATACTGTCTCTTTTGGGGCTTTAAGAATTTTCCTCAAGAGTAGATGAAGAGATCCCATAGGCTCAAGGTCTTAACGGAGTCAACACATAAGCTCCCGGGCAAAAGCCACAACTTCTTCTGATTAAGGAACATATTGAAACTGCTTCTGGCTGCAGCTCGGAGTTATCATTTACCCATAGGAAATAGTTTGTCTTCAGAATCATGATGAACTCTCGTTGGTTTGGCTTGCCTTAGCTATGTGAATATGGGTCAGCTGCTATATAGAACACTGTGTTGGAAATATCCTAAGATAAAAGCATAGCTTTCTAAAGAAGCACTGCTCTCCACCCAAGCTACGTAGGGTGCACTCCGTCATGCCACTTGTATCTCCCCTCAGTTTTATTATGAGGGTTTGGAGTAAGGTCTTCCATTTGAGTTATTTTTATAGAAGAGAGCTTGTTTTAGAGTAACCTTTGTCACATACTCGTTGTTAAAAACACCTTTGAAAATGGAGCACTTTATTGAGTTCTAAGTGGATTTTGGCTGTGACGCACTGGTAGTTGTGGGGGTGGAAGGAGGGAAAATAAGAATGAAATGGCATAGCATGGTCTCTATTCTTAAGTTTTAATCTCTTTAGGTGGGAGACAACTTATATGGGTGAAAAAACAAGTAGGCGACATGAGACAGACTGTAACCCAAGTACCCAAATTCTGCATGCACCTAGAAGGTGCGTGGGGTATCGGGAGGAGGCTGGAGTAACTCAGAGTTTCAAGCAGGCTGTGGGGGGAGAATTGTAATTTGGATTCATGCTTAGTCATCTGCTTGTTTTTCTGGCAAACAGCTAATTACTATTTGCAAAAGGGAGAGCCTAATAGTTTGACAAGATTTATAAACTTTCAGAAGCAAAAATATCTTAACTTCGGTAGAAAAATAAAAACGGAGATTTTTCCTTAACAAAAATGGCTTGATTTACTAGAAGACATGTTTTGTAATTTGATTCAGGGAAGATAGTTCCAATTTCACTTTTTTAATCATCACTTTTTATTATTATTTTGGGGAAATGACTGTCGGCAGCTGCTTCGTCCAGAAGAGGTTGAAATTCTGGTCTGTGGAAGTCCTGAGCTGGATATGCACGCTCTGCAGAGAAGCACTCAGTATGATGGCTACGCGAAAACGGACTTAACTATACGGTGAGCTCATTTCCTTCTGAAAGTGAGATTGCAGAGAGGGAATGAAAGAGAATGTGACTTATTTGTCAAATTCACAGTCTTTGAATCAAGTTAAGTTAGCTCAAATATTGTAGAGTCCCACCCTACCTTATTTTATCTTTAGAAAGTAAGGTGAGACTATTAAATATGAAATCACTTAGCAATCCACTTGGGAGAAAGTGATCTAAGTAAGTTTCTATAAAACTATAGAAAATTTACTCTTTTTTTAAGTTTATTTATTTATTTTGAGAGAGAGGGAGAGAGAGAGCATGAGTGAGCACAGGGGAGGGGCAGAGAGAGACAGAGAGAGAGAAAGAATCCTAAGCAGGCTCCAAGCTGTCAGCACAGAGCCCAACTTGGGGCTTGAACTCACAAACAATGAGACCATGACCTAAGCTGAAATCAAGAGTAGGATGCTTAGCCTAGTGAGCCACCCAGGCACCCCCTAGAGACTTTACTTAAAAAAAAAAAAGACTTTGGGGAGGAGCCAAGATGGCAGAACAGCATGGAGGTTTTTTGTGTGTCTCACATCCATGAAATACAGCCAGACCAACATTAAACCATCCTTCACACCTAGAAAACTGATCTGAGGATTAACACAACAATCTGCACAGCCTGAACCACAGAATTCAGCAGGTACATGGCACAGAGAGATGAACTTGGGGAAAGAGAAGCCACGGAGGACAGGGAGCTGCTTTTGCATGCAGAGAGAGGGTGGAGACCATGGGAGAGAATATGGGAAAAGTACCCCCCGCTGAAAGCAGCTGGAGAGAAAGTGGAAAATTGGAAACAGCCACAGGGACTGAACTAAAAAGGGAGAAAGGAGAAAGGAGAAAGTTTAAATTCCATTAAGACTATAAAAAACAGGGAGCACAGAGTCTGAAACTCCACAGCTGATACCTGGAGGTGCTCTGTTGGGAAGGGCGAATCCCCAGGAGCAGAGTGGGGTCTGGGCGGTTCTCAGGCCACACGGGGATAACCAGTTCCACTGCTGGAAGGACATTAGTTAGAGGATGTGAGGCCATCTGGTCCCAGCAGACCCCAGAGAACAGCCACATTCACTGGTGCTGGAACAAGGTCATTAAGGGTGAAGCCTGGTGCCAGATGTGTGTTGTGATTTCTCATAATCCTTGAAATGCTGCTGCTACACTATTTCGCAAACTTTTTCTGGGGCGGGCTGGCACCTGGTCACAGTCTCTGGACATCTGCAGCAGCACGGTCCTGCAAGCGCTCCTGGGTGCGGCCAGCACCTGGCCATTGCTCGGTGAGACCCTCCACGTAGGGGCTGAACGGGTCAAAGCCACAGTCCCTCAGATGAAAGGGGCCAGGAAAAACAGCCACATCTGAGACAAAACTCGGGAGGGACGTGCTGCCTGGGGCTTGGTCATGGACTGTGTAAAAGCAGGGAGTGGACGGAAGCCAAGGACAAAGGACAGGTGCACAGTTGCTGACTGGGGAGAACAGAGTTCCAATAGTAGAGACTGGGTAGCTGGGTGACGTAATTTTCACCACTCCGGTGTATACGCACCTACAAGCGCCATAACAATCCACCCCAGTAAGCTAAGCAGTGCCATCTAGTGGAGAACGGAACCATTACACTAAGCCACACCCAACTGGGCCAACCTCGCTCTTCAAGAACACATCTCACTGCTGCTTAGTTTATGGACTATAAAGCACTTCATAGTTTGACTTCTAGTGGAAAATGAAGTGATTTAAGTCGTATTTCAGTCTGTTAGCCAGTCTATCCAATTTTCTTTGTTTTTTTTTCTTTTTTTTCTTTTTTGTTTCTCTTCTTTTTCTTGAATACAGAAAGAGAGAAAATTCATTTCTATTTTCAATTTTTATTAAAAATATTTTTCTTTAATTTTTTTCTACTGTATTTTTTACTTTTGTGTAAATTTTTTCAAATTCTATTTTACTGCAATCATTTCATTTTAGTCTACTTCAGTGTATTCATTTTTTTCAAATATTCAAACAATTTTTCTTTTTTCCCCCCTTTTTTCTCTAGTCTATCAAGCCACTTTGAACACCCAGACCAAAACACACCTAGGATCTAGCATCATTTATTTGATTTTGTGTGTGTGTGTGTGTGTGTGCTTGTTTTTAATTTTTTAATTTTAATATTGTTTTAATTTCAATTTTTTATTTTAATTTTTCTACCTCATTAATTCCTTTTCTCCCTTCAAAATGATGAAACGAAGGAATTCACCCCCAAAGAAAGAGCAGGAAGAAACAACAGCCAGGGACTTAAACAACACAGATACAAGAAAGGTGTCTGAACCAGAATTTAGAATCACAATAATAAGAATACTAGCTGGAGTCGAAAATAGATTAGAATCCCTTTATGCAGAGATAAAAGAAGTAAAAGCTAGTCAGGATGAAATAAAAAATGGTATAACTGAGCTGCAATCTCGAATGGAGGCCACAGTGGCAAGGACGGATGAGGCAGAACAGAGAATCAGTGATACAGAGGACAAACTTATGGAGAATAATGAAGCAGAAAAAAAGAGGGAGATTAAGGCAAAATAGCATGATTTAAGAATTAGAGAAATCAGTGACTCATTAAAAAGGAACAACATCAGAATCATAGGGGTCCTAGAAGAGGAAGAGAGAGAAATAGGGGTAGAAGGGTTATGTGCAAGCCAGAAAGGAGTGGCAGGATATATTCAATGTGCTGAATCAGAAAAATATGCAGCCAAGAATTCTTTATCCAGCAAGGCTGTCATTCAAAATAGAAGGAGAGATAAAAAGTTTCCCAGACAAACAAAAATTAAAGAGTTCGTGACCACTAAACCAGCCCTGCAAGAAATTTTAAGGGGGACTCTCTGAGGGGAGGAAAGATGGAAAAAATAAAAATAAAAAACAATGAATAAAGACCAAAAGCAACAAAGACTGGAAAGGACCAGAGAACACCACCAGAAACTCCAGCTCTACAAGCGACATAATGGCAATAAATTCATATCTTTCAGTACTAACTCTAAACATCAATGGACTAAATGCTCCAATCAAAAGACACAGGGTAATAGAATGGATAAGAAAACAAGATCCATCTATAAGCTGTTTACAAGAGACCCACTTTAGACCTAAAGACACCTTCAGATTGAAAGTAAGGGGATGGAGAACCATCTATCATGCTAATGATCAGCAAAAGAAAGCTGGAAAAGCCATACTTATATCCAACAATCTAGACTTTTTTTTTTTAATTTTTTTTTTTTAACATTTATTTAGTTTTGAGACAGAGAGAGAGAGAGAGAGAGAGCATGAACAGGGGAGGGTCAGAGAAAGAGGGAGACACAGAATCTGAAACAGGCTCCAGGCTCTGAGCTGTCAGCACAGAGCCTGACGCGGGGCTTGAACCCACAGACCGTGAGATCATGACCTGAGCCGAAGTCAGACGCCCAACCGATTGAGCCACCCAGGCGCCCCAACAATCTAGACTTTAAAGTTGAAGACTGTATCAAGAGATGAAGAAGGGCATTATATCATAATTAAGGGGTCTATCCACCAAGAAGACCTAACAATGTAAATATTTATGTGCCAAATGTGGAAGCACCCAAATATATAAATCAATTAATCACAAACATAAAGAAACTCATTGTAGTAATACCATAATAGTAGGGGACTTCAACCCTCCACTCACAGCAATAGACAGATCATCTAATCAAAAATCAACAAGGTAACAATGGCTTTGAATGACACACTGGACCAGATGGACTTAACAGATATATTCAGAGCATTTTATCCTAAAGCAGCGGAATATACATTCTTCTCCAGTGCACGTGGAAATTTCTCCAGAATAGACCACATACCGGGACACAAAACAGCCGTCAACAAGTACAAAAAGATCGAGATCATGCCGTGCATATTTTCAGATCACAACGCTATGAAACTAAATCAACCACAAGAAAAAATTTGGAAAGGTAACAAATACTTGGAGACTAAAGAACATCCCCCTAAAGAATGAATGGGCTAACCAAGAAGTTAAAGAGGAAATTAAAAAGTTCATGGAAGCCAATGAAAATGGTAACACCACAAACCAAAACCTCTGGGATGCAGGAAAGGCCATCATAAGAGGGAAGTATATAGCAATCCAGACCTTCCTAAAGAAGGAAAAAATATCTCAGATACACAACCTAACCTTATGCCTTAAAGAATTGAGAACAGCAAATAAAACCCAAAACCAGCCCAAGACAAGAAATAATAAAAATTAGAGCAGAAATTAATGCTATCAAAACCAAAAAAAGAAAAAAAATAGTAGAACAGATCAATGAAACCAGAAGCTGGTTCTTTGAAAGAATTAACAAAATTGATAAACCACTAGCCTGTTTGATCAAAAAGAAAAAGGAAAGGACCCAAATAAATAAAATCAAGAATGAAAGAAGAGAGATCACAACCAACACAGCAGAAATAAAAACAATAATAAGAGAATATTATGAGCAATTATACACCAATAAAATGGGCAATCTGGAAGAAATGGACAAATTCCTAGAAACATATACACTACCAAAACTGAAGTAGGAAGACATAGAAAATTTGAACAGACCCATAACCAGTAAAGAAATTGAATTAGTAATCAAAATCTCCCAAAAAATAAGAGTCTGGGGCCAGATGGCTTTCCAGGGGAATTCTACCAAACATTTAAGAGAGAGTTAACACCACTTCTCTTGAAGCTGTTCTAAAAAATAGAAATGGGAGGAAAACTTCCAAATTCTTTCTATGAAGCCAGCATTACCTTGATTCCAAAAGCAGACAGAGACCCACTAAAAAGGAGAACTATAGACCAATTTCCCTGATGAACATGGATGCAAAAATCCTCAACAAGATACTAGCCAACTGGATCCAACAATACATTTTAAAAAATTATTCACCATGACCAACTGGGATTTATACCTGGGATGCAGGGCTGGTTCAATATCTGCAAAACAATCAATGTGATTCATCACATCAATAAAAGAAAGGACGAGAACCATCTGATCCTCTCAATAAATGCAGAGAAAGCATTTGACAAAATACAACATCCTTTCTTGCTAAAAACCCTCAAGAAAGTAGGGATAGAAGGATCATACCTCAAGATCATAAAAGCCATGTATGAAAGACCCAACACTAATATCATCCTCAATGGGGAAAAACTGAGAGCTTTCCCCCTAAGGTCAGGAACAAGATGGGGATGTCCATTCTCGCCACTGTTATTCAACATAGTATTGGAAGTCTTAGCCTCAGCAATCAGATAACACAAAGAAATAAAAGGCATCCAAATAGGCCAGGAGGAGGTCAAACTTTCACTCTTCAGATGACATGATACTCTACCAATCAAAAGATTCTACCAAAAAACTGCTAGAACTGATTCATGAATTCAGCAAAGTTGCAGGATATAAAATCAATGCACAGAAATTGGTTGCATTCCTATACACCAACAATGAAGCAACAGAAAGAGAAATCAAGGAATCGATCCTATTTACAATTGCACCACAAAACATAAAATACCTAGGAATAAATCTAACCAAAGAGGTGAAAAATCTATACGCTGAAAACTATAGAAAACTTATGAAAGAAATTGAAGAAGACACAAAAAAAAGGGAAAAACATTCCATGCTCCTGGATAGGAAGAACAAATATTGTTAAAATGTCAATGCTACCCAGAGCAATCTACATATTCAATGCAATCCCTATCAAAATAACACCAGCAGCATTCTTCACAGAGCTAGAACAAACAATCCTAAAATTTGTATGGAGCCAGAAAAGACCCCCAAAGCTGGAGGCATCACAATCCTGGACTTCAAGCTGTATTACAAAGTTGTAATCATCAAGACAATATGGTTCTGGCACAAAAACAGACATTCAGATCAATGGAACAGAATAGAGAACCCAGAAATGGACCATACACGTACGGCCAACTAATTTTTGACAAAGCCGGGAAGAATATCCACTGGAATAAAGAGTCTCTTCAGCAAGTGGTGCTGGGAAAACTGGACAGCGACATGCAGAAAAATGAACCTGGACCACTTTCTTACACCATTCAGAAAAATAAACTCAAAATGGATGAAAGACCTCAATGTAAGACAGGAAGCCATCAAAATCCTCGAGGATAAAGCAGGCAAAAACCTCTTTGATCTTGCCTGCAGCAACTTCTTACTCAACATGTCTCTGGAGATAAGGGAAACCAAAGTAAAAATGAACTGTTGGGACCTCACCAAAATAAAAAGCTTCTGCACAGTGAAGGAAACAGCAAAACTAAAAGGCAACTGACAGAATGGGAGAAGATATTTGCAAATGACATATCAGACAAAGGGTTAGTATCCAAAATCTATAAAGAACTTATCAAACTCAACACCTGAAAAACAAATAATCCAGTGAAGAAATGGGCAAAAGACATGAATAGACACTTCTCCAAAGAAGATATCCAGATGGCCAACCAACACATGAAAAATGCTCAACATCACTCACTCATCATCAGCGAAATATAAATCAAAACCACAAGGAGATACCACCTTACACCTGTCAGAATGGCTAACATTAACAACTCAGGCAGCAACAGATGTTGGCAAGGATGCGGAGAAAGAGGATCTCTTGCATTGTGGGTGGGAATGCAAGTGGGTGCAGCCACTCTGGAAAACAGTATGGAGGTTCCTCAAAAAATTAAAAATAGAACTACCCTACAACGCAGCAATTGCACTACCAGGTATTTATCCAAGGGATACAGGTGTGCTGTTCCGAAGGGACACCTGCACGCCAATGTTTATAGCAGCACTATCAACAGTATCCAAAGTATGGAAAGAGCCCAAATGTCCATTCATGGATGAATGGATAAAGAAGAAGTAGTATACACACACGCACACGCACACGCACACACACACAATGGAGTATTACTCGGCAATCAGAAGGAATGAAATCTTGCCATTTGCAACTATGTGGATGAAACTAGAGGGTATTATGCTAAGCGAAATTAGAGAAAGACAAATATCATATGACTTCATTGATATGTGGAATTTAAGATATAAAAAAGATGAACTTAAGGGAATGGAAGGAAAAATAATATAAAAGCAGGAAGGGGGACAAAATATAAGAGACTCTTAAATATGGAGAACAAACACAGGGTTACTGGAGGGGTTGTGGGAGGGGGGGATGGGCTAAATGGGTAAAGGGCATTAAGGAATGTACTCCTGAAATCATTGTTGCACTACATGCTAACTAATTTGGATGTAAATTAAAAAAATAAAATTTAAAAAAATTAAAAAATAAAAAGGATAGATTTTAAATTTTAAAAAATGACTTTGGTTCTAGAATTTTAGGGATGCTATACTTATAAGTAGAATTTTAATAGCACTGTACTGAAGAAATAAGAATTGTAAGTTATATAATAGAGAAATGGCTTTTGTACTATACCCTGTTGGACTACTTTTATAATTTTGTAAAAATGTTACTTTTATAATAATGTTAGAAATAAGTCATACATAGAGGCTTGTCATTTGTCAATCTCACATTAAGGAGTATTAATGTATGTTTAAGGGAATTTTTATCCTCAGAGCTTACTTTATGTTACTTTACTCTGACCTGCAGGATTTCTGACAAGACATTTTATATAAATTTCCTTTGGTGTTCTTTAGATATTTTTGGGATGTTGTTCTTGGATTTCCTCTTGATCTTCAAAAGAAGTTGCTACATTTTACTACAGGAAGTGACAGAGTGCCTGTAGGAGGAATGGCTGACTTGAACTTTAAAATCTCAAAGAATGAAACTTCTACTAACTGGTAACTTTCCAGATTGTAATTTTATTTTTAATCTGTAAGTTTTGCTAATAATAATATGCTTGGACTTAGAGGAGTCTTTCAATCTGAAGTCATTTTCATAGAAAAATCTTGGGAGTAAAAACAAGCCTGAAATGAGAGAGTGTGCTTTAAAGTTTCTGTTAATTTTTGAGACTTGCCAATGATAACCTATTGCCTTTTTTACAATGCTAAGTCAACTGCTTTGTAGTCCCTTTTAAAATCTAGCTGGCTTTTAGTAGAATATTGTGTAATGTTCATTTTTATTTAAAGGTTTTTTTAATTAAAAAATATTAAGGTGAGGGGTGCCTGGGTGGCTCAGTCAGTTAAGCGTCCAACTCTTGATTTCAGCTCAGATCATGATCTCATGTTTCATGAGTTCAAGCCCTGCATTGGGCTCTGTGCTGACTGCTTGGGATTCTTTCTCCCCCTTTCTCTGCCCTCCCCAGCTCGCTTTCTCTCTTTCTCAAAGTTAAAAAAAAAAAAAAAAGGTAATCTGAGTTATGTAATTTAATACAAAGGTGACATTACATCTAAACTTTTCCTATTATTATTTCAGGGATTATTTTATGAGTTCCCATGGCTTAGGCATGAATCTTCCACAACTCTAGGATTTGCAATAAGACATTCACAAAGATTAAATATAAGTGACCGTCAAAGATGTATACATCACTGTCGTAGACCCACTAGGTTTTTGTTAAATAAGAATGTTAAATTTTTACATGGTAACAATATTGGTGTAAAGTCAGACTGATCTGAATTTGATTTTCGGGTGTGTGACTTCACCGGCTCTACAACCTGGAACAGATTACTTAACTCGTATATTCCCATATTTAGTTTTCCTCATCGGTAAATTGAGGATAACAAAAATCTGTTTTTTAGATCGCTTTGAGTCTTAAACACTGCATATAAAAGCACTTGGCACAATGCTTATCATAGACCAAGCACTCAGTAAATGCAAACTGACTATAACAGTTTTAAGTCTTTCAGTACAGAGGGCTGTCAAAGTTTAGTTTCTAATAAATGCAAACTGACTATAACAGTTTTAAGTCTTTCAGTACAGAAGGCTGTCAACGTTTAGTTTCTAATAGTATAAACTTCTTTTAAAATGTTCTCCTTTTCCCTGGTACATTCCCTATTTTTATTCACGGACTTCTCTGACCACCTTTGTGATGCTGTGAAGTTCATAAAGACTGAAGGAAGGGCCTAAGAAATCCATAGCCTCTAGGGTGAAGATAGATACACAGTGTCACGGAGGAGAGGATGGGGGGGGGGGTTGAAGGGGGGGGTGCTGCGCTGAGGGCAGCGGCATGGAGAGTGCAGATATCAAGTATCCAGGAGTGATCTTTTTATTACTTTTTGACGGTCAAGACTGAAATTATAGTAACAGTTATATTGTCTACCATCCTGCCTGTTTAAATCTTTTAAACAACCCACTTGGATGGCTTACCCTGTCATGGTGGCAAGGACACTAAGATTTGGAGACATGAAGCTACTGGAACAAGGTCCCACGGCCAGTAGTCGGGGAGACAGCATTCAAATTCAGTCTGACTCCAAACATAATGCCTCTAGGATGAAAGTTTCCCAGGAGCACAGGGACATTGACTGCCTTGTCTTCAGAGGCTGCCTCAGTGTCTAGACTGGTGCCGATACGTAGTAGTACTCAGTAAGTATCTGTTCAGCGAAGGCATTGATGAGCCGCCTCCTACCATAGCGAAATAGATTTGAATTGCCCTGTTTGAAAGTAGTTTAGCAGCTATCCTGTATGTATTTTGAGACTTAGTATCTTTAAAATGCATTTTTTCCCCTAGGTTGCCTGTGGCCCACACCTGCTTCAATCAACTTTGCCTTCCCCCCTACAAGAGCAAAAAGGACCTGAAGCAGAAATTGATCATTGGAATTTCAAATTCAGAAGGTTTTGGACTTGAGTAACCTAGAAGACTTGAAATATATTTTATATGTAGCATTCACTTCCCTCTTATTGTGCCTTTAACCTTTTCATGTCTCTGTCTCACAACACCTTGACAAAGCTCACCAATTTTAAAATACTGATTTTTTTTTTTTTAAATCGAGTATGAAGTATGTTCAATGAGGCACGATTTTCTAAAAACACAGAAATCGCTCGAGTAAGGAAGAGACCAGACGGCAGAGACAGGTGTGGGTCCGGCCCCTCTTTTTTATAGCACTTTATGATTCTCCGTAAGTAGCTTCTCACAGGTGTTCCACTGGGAAAGCAAAGCACAGTGAATCACGCGTTGACCCTGTAGCGGAGCCCAGTGGCAGATTGCGTGCTGCCAGCACACGTAGCAACGCACATAGCTACGTTCTCATTCATGTAAGGCATGTAGCCATATTTTCATACACCTGAGGGCAACAACAAACAGCAGTATAAATGCAGTTTACAGGGTTTTTTGATATACTGGCTTTGGTCCTATAAGATTCTTTTCAACTGTTGCTGAAAAGCATGTAAATAACTACATACTAGCCTGAGAATAATGGGATTTTGATAGTGCCATTTATTGCTAAAAGATTTATTTTTACAGAGTAAATTCAGGGTTTTAGATGTGTATACAGCTTTTACAAATCAATAAAGATGACTGTACAGGAGTGTTAACTATTTTCAGACCATTGGATTCGAGGTTATGTTCTTTTAAGTAACGTTAGTCTGCATGCACGTTGGCAGTAAACTAGTTAGAGTATTCTGTAATATTTGTATAATGATCATTTCTTCTTAAGGGTCAGAATATTAGAAAGGAAATCAGATCTATCGAATTGTTGATAAATTAAGTCAATTACAAGCACAAAAGAAAAGAACTGTTTTTATACATACTTTGACATACAAGGCTTATTTCTAGTATTTTTGATCACCAGTTGTACTGAAACACTAATTTTTGCTAAAGGCTAGGATAAGATATTTGACAAAAGTGAATACAATAATAACATCTGTGTCAAAATGATATAGCTTGGTGTAAAAATAAAGTTCAACATTTTGGCCAAAATGTTTGTATTTCACTGGATTCTGAATGTAGTAAATTCAAAAGTTCCCTTTTTGGAGTTTCTTAAAAAAGCAGCATGTAAAAAGAAACTACATTTTAAGTGAGACAGTAAATGGTTTTCTTTTTATTTACAGCAACTGAAGCAGTTTTATTAGCATGTTACAAATATTTTCGAATCAAGACTTCTCTATTATACTTTGAATAGCTTTCCTTCAGAAAACTCTGAAGATGTATTTGCAATAATAATGAAGCCAGCATTTAGTACCAGCATATGGTTCACAGGCAAATAATACTGTCCCCCAATTTTTTCTCAGTTACACTGTTTTCTTATATCGCTCTGCTTCCTGCACCCAACCAGCAGAATTCTTTTAGGGTGGAGGAATGAATTAACTCATTCTCCTGTAGTTCGAAAGCCAATTCGCCAATCTTCAAGGAAAAGGAGTTAATTACTTTGTTTCCTATTCTCTTTAAGACGGAAGTGACTCTGCTTTTCCATAGGGTATACTATGTCAAGGATTTTTCTTCTTAAAAATCTTGGAAAATCCTAAGAAAGTTCAAGCCATGTTGGTTTTGTTTCGTTTGCTCTGTTTTCTATCCATATGCAAATAAAACTGCTTCTCGGTTACTCTGCTTGAAATAGAACGTAAGATGTTTAATGTAGGTTACTGCTTACTAGTAAGCACAAAAGAATCATGTATAAGAAATCAGACTTAAGTGTTTTAAATAAAGTGTAAACAGTTTTTATTTGGTAGAGACGGGAAAATTGTGCTGGCTTGGTCTGCATGTTTAACGATGTGCTTGTATAGCGATAGCTACGTCACTTTTAAATAAGTACACAAGCAAGCCAAATTTTTAAATGACAAAGTCCATAAATAACTGGAAAACTATTGTTGTCTGTTGTTAATAAGTTGAAATTTGTAACCATTTATCACTTACTTACACATTGCCTTTATTTATTTATGTTCTGTTTTTGGTTTACAGTGTAATAATACCTCATTTTTTTAAAAAAATCACTACTGTTCTATTTCATTAATTTAAATCGCTAGAAAATTCATGTAGTTGCTTTTTTAAATATAATCTGTTAAGGAATTCTTGATTTTTATATCCGCCACAGTAAATTAAAGCATTGCACAGTATTTATCAGTATTTACAAAATGTCCTGTCCTTTTTAAATCTTTGCTTAATCATATTTTTGTCTGTATGATCAAAAGTTTTTAATGGTCTGTCTTTTTTGTACAAATCTGTATTGTATTAAGTTGTTCATTTCTGGAAGAAAATTTTTCAAATATTAAAGTTATACAATCAGTCAGGCTTCAGCTCAATTTTTTAACATTTGGCAATTCCTTAAAACCATTAGTTGAAAATACATTATAAAAGCAAACTATTCTTTTCACTACACTCTTAAACTAGTGCTTAGGAAAACTGCTAATACATACAGCTTCAAAAGCTATGTGTTAATATTGACACCAAATAAAACCAACTTCTTTCACATTATTTTCAGTATGAAACAATGTATATCCAGTGTCTTCTGTCAAATGAATGTTAAAATGCCATGGAGACCACTGGAAACAAACTAAGTATGGCATTTCATTGGCTAACTTCAGATCTTATGTGTTCCTCCCCAAAACCATTAGTTTGGCCATTTCCCCCTTGCCCACATCTCCTATGCTTAAGGAAAAGAGAGAGGAGATTGTGAGAATGTAGGGGAGAATATTATGGGTGATTAATGGAAGAAGGTAGATAACTGATTAACAGAAGATAGGTAGCTGGGTGGGAGAAAGACCAGGGTGGCCTTTCACAGGAGCAAATACAAGATCAGTTCACCCAGATGGCCACACAGCTGTTAATCCTTTAGGTTTACCAGTCGTGCTTTGGAGCCAGACCGCCTGGGTTGGGGTTTACTATGTACTACTTTTGTGTCCTTGGGCCAGTTACTTACTCTCCTCACGCCTCGATTGCTGCTTGAAAATAATTTGTAAATGGAGCTAACAAACCTACCTACCTCGTAGATAGGGTTGTAGGAAGATTAAATGGATTAATGTGTGTAAAGCACTCACAGTGCCTGGCATATAGTAAACCGTATGATGTGGTGCAAGAGGAACCATGGTGGTAATGTGGTAACATCTTAAAACCCCTGCTTCTGAAGCCTTCTGGAGGTTTTGGTCTATCAGACATGAGGGCCAACCACAGATGAAAGAACGCAAAGAGCTTCTGAGGCATTAAAATGATGTTAAGAGAATATTTCTTATTCTAGAAACAGCTTCAGAATTTATCCCATGATCATTTACGTGTTTGTATGATGACTATTATTAGTATAGATTATGCATCGCAGAGATCTTCTAGTATGAGGCCTGACTTTCATGATACAAATTTTTAACTGTTACTGTAGTCCCTAAAATAAAACATTATATAGTTTGTTTAGATTTAACCACGTATTTACAATCCCCTTGCACACCATTCCCTTGTCTGTTGTTCCTCACACTTACCTCCAGGATCAATTTTCTTCCTCCTAAGTTACAATTATTAAAAGCTCCTTTAATGTTTGTTGGTAGTAAATTCTTTTTTCATTTGTCTGAAAATGACTTTCTTTCACTTTTATTCATGAAAGATTCATTAAGCATGCATTTTTATGTTGATGCTTTTTGTGGTTTTTTTCTCTTAGGACTTTTAATATATTAATCTACTATCTTTGAGTTTCATTGTTGATATGAAGTTAGCTGTCGGTGTAATTGCCATTCCTTGGAAGATAATCTCTTGTTCTCTACTTTTAATATTTTCTCATGACACTGCTGAACATCAATGACATATATAGATATATATACACACATATATAAAAACACAGAGCTTCTGAGGCATTAAAATGATGTTGAGATGTTTATATATATATATATATATATATATGCAGTGTATTTTTTATCCCACTTAGAATTCATTATGGTTCTTATATCTATGGATTTGTAACTTTCAATTCTAGAAAATTCTTCAGCCATTTCCTCTTTGAATATTATTTCTTCCCTTTTCTCTCTAATATCTCCTATTAAGCGTATAATGGAACATCTCATTCAACCATTCCATCTCTCTGTGTGCCTAATCTGTTGTTTAACCAACTCACTGAGTTTTTGGTTTTGGGTTTTTTTTTTCAATGGCTATACTTTTTATTTCTAGAAATTCTTTCAGTTCCTTTTCAAGTTCACCTACTCTTTTTTCATACTGTTCTTTCCTTCATATGGTTTTATTTCTTTAACAATTTTCAGCGTACCTGTTTGATATTCCTGTAGATGGTTCTACTCTTCAGTTCTTGAAGTACTAATTCTCATATTTCTTTTTTTCTTTTTAGGATTTTCTTTTTAAGGATTCTCTACATCAACATGGGTAAAACCCACAGCCTCGAGATCAAGAGTCACATGCTCCACCGACTGAGCCAGCCAGGTGCCCCTAATTCTTGTATTTCTTCATCTGCTGGCTCTCGTAGTGATTTGCTTCCTCATGTAATTTGTAATTTTGTATTTTTGCATTTTCTGTTTAATTTTGGGTCCTGAATCGTGCAAGTGCCCTAGCACAGTAGTTTCATGTTATTCTCAACCAAGGCCGCACATATTTCCCACACCAATTTATGTTAACTTCTTAGATTAGGGTTCCCTTTCCATGTAAATGTGGACACCCTCAACTGTAGTGGGTTTATGAGTAGAATTTTTCTATCCCCTTTTCATAGACATAACAACCCTTTTAAATTCTAGGCTTTCTAAAGTGGGGTTAGTTTTTGGCTCCTCTCCTTGAATAGGCCTGAGGCATGTCTACTGAACGCATGCACATGGAAATCCATGAGAGGTCTCATCACCCCATGAGTCACCTAATCCTGCTTATCGCTTTCAGCTTTTCATTTCATCCTCATTTCCTATAACTAATGATTTCCCTTCCTTTCAATCTTGGACATTTATATTTTAAGATTTTTATAGATATGTTTCCAAAATTTATAAAATTTTACAGTAGTCAATGGCCTCTTCCATTTCAGCTCAGCCTATATAAGCATGCCCCTTGGTTCTTTTACCCCATCCAATGCATGAAACTTTTAAAAACATTGTTTTCTGTAGCTTATTTGCAACAAGCCTTATTAATTTCTTGATTTAACACTTGTTTATTGAGTTACTATTATATTCAGCTGGAGGCATATCTTCCATTCCATACACCTCTTGGTTATTCTTTACAAACATATGAAGCAGATGTAATTTTAAATATTTATGAAGCATTAAAATATGTATTATAGCAAAAAAAAAAAAAACTTCTCCAGGATTTTCATAGCAATTATACAACTCAATGTTTTCATGCCATTTAGATATTATGACTGCACCCATGGGTATACATACAATAGGAGCATTAGTCCCCATCAAGTTTAGCTGCTGGGTTTTCCAGCAACAAAACTTGTTTTTTTCTATGTGTATGAACACACACACACACACACACACACACCCATCACAAAAGAGAAAAAAAAGAATTATTTCAGTAGAATTTCTCCAGAAGCACAGTCTCGTACCGTGTTTCCACTTGTATATAGCCCACCTCTCAATTTGCCTTCCCTATTCGTCTCTTTCTCTCTTACTCTCCTGATTGACTTGACTGGTAAACATTGGTCTCATTTTGACTTTTCTTTCTCTTCAACCTCCTATCAGCAAGCTTCACCTTTATGTTTTATCTCCCAATTTCACCCTTCTTTCTACTCCAGTCCTACAGCCTCCTCCTTGGTTTAGACACTCAACCTTGACATCTAACTGGCCTCCCTGACTGTAGGCTCACTCTTTCCCCATTTATCCTAAGGCTCCTACAGTTAATCTTTATAAAATTCTGTTTTTAACGTGCCTCGCCATCAAATGTTGAAGATATATCTGGTGCTTATCTGACCACCTTCCAACTCCAGAGTCTAACATGCATTCCACTTCTATTTTGCATATTCCCCAAAACCAGCTTCCAAGAGGATCCTCCTTTACTGAACACCCTACTTAGTCCCATCCCTGCTCAACCTAGTGCTTCTGAAGTGCACGTCCTGATCCTCTCCAGCCAAGTCCTCCCTCAGCTCTACCCCAAATCAACTCCACAGTCTCCTGTCCTCCATAGCCTCCCAGACTTGAATTTTCTGTCCCCGGCCGAACCTTTCCCTGAACCATCATTCCCCCCTCCAAACAAAAAAGTTAGCTTGAAGGCACATCTCACTCTTTTTCACACCACCCCACCTATCTTCATTCCTCAGGTGGCGCTTCATGTTTTCAAACTGTTGTGTGGGTCAGTATGTGCATATCAGCAGCTTGAGAATGGAAGATATTTCCCGTGTCCCCACCTAGCACCTAGCACCTAGCACAGTGCTGGGTCAGTAAACTCAGATAAAATCCTACCTGACTTGTTGACTTGACTGGACAGGTGAAACAGTCATCAAATCAGTGGAGTGAACCAGAAAACTACTTACCCTGCTTGGGTAGTTTCATCGTTAATCGTAGCCTATTGTCCTGATTCACGCAAACCCTTTCACACTCTGGCTGGCAAGACTCCCGTGTGTAGGCCTTGGAGAAACAGCTTTTGAACCCCCACCTACCACCATGTTCCCATCAGCCTAGGCCCACCTTTCCACACCAAACTACACAGAGCCTTAGCCTGCCTGCCTGCAATTACCAAGTGGTTCATTCACCAAATGAAACAAAACCAAGGAGCAGTGGTGGTCATCATACATTCACTGTGAAAGGGAAGAAAAAAATGACTGCGAATTAGTTCTGTGGTATAATCCAAATTTTGGTTATGAGTGTACGTATGTGTGTGAATATGTATGTGCCTGTGAATGTGTGTGTTATGTTCTGAAAGATTGTATTGCACTTTTTTAATAGTCGTTATCTCTGGGATTATGTATAATTTTACTTTTGTCTTTTTGCTCATGTGTTTTTAATTTCTCTGCATGAATACTTCCTAATAAGGGGAAAAAAAAACTTTTTTAATTTTCTAAACCAGCTATCCAGTACTCTAAGTGCCTACAGAATATTAAATGAAGGAACAGAGATAAATATTTATGGACACTTACGATGTATGAGACATATACATTTCACATTCAGTCTTTACAACAACGACATAAAAATTGAGATGAAAATTGAAACTCAGAGAAGTCTGGAAGTTTGCCCGAGGTCACACAGGAACCAAGGCAGAATTTGAACTCATGTCTGTCTGACTCAAAACATTATGATTTTCCATTTCAAATGCTTCCCCAATTAGTGAGACTTTCCAGAAACGCCTAAGCTCAAACTATGCTGCTAGATGTGGACAAAATATTTCCTCATTGATTGGCCCAGGAGTCAGTCAGTCTCTGTTCTCATCCTAACTCTGACACTTAATGGCTGAGTAACCTTAGATGATTCCTTTATTTGCCTTTTTTTTTTTTGTCTTCAAAAAAATTACAAATATTCTTGGAATTTTAAAATATAGTACCGAAAAATAATTTTCTTTGGGTGAAGGAAGAAATTTAGTCTGTAATAATGTCTAGGAAAACCCCAATAGTGAAACATTATATATCCGATCGTCT
Source organism: Panthera uncia (assembly GCF_023721935.1). NCBI lineage: Eukaryota > Metazoa > Chordata > Mammalia > Carnivora > Felidae > Panthera > Panthera uncia. The sequence goes on from NC_064818.1 coordinate 50,028,846, forward strand.
GGAATATAGGCAAAGAGTATTTGTGGGGAAATTTATAGTTCTAAATATTTTTATTGCCAAAAGATAAAATTAGTTGATTTGACAAATAAATTAAAATTTCAGTTGTGGGGGGGGGGGTGGGACAAAGAAAAATAAAGAGAAAAGGAGAAAAGCATCAATAAAGAACTAAATCAGAAAAGATAGAAACAGTATAAGTGAGACATTAACCCAATAGCAGGTCCCTTGAAGAGGCTGATACAATCAATAAACTTCTAGCAACGTTAAGGGAAAACAGAAAACCACACCAGCTTAGAAAGGAGAAGCAGTTGCAAGTGGTGAGGTGTGTCATAGAGCCCACGTTTATCCTGCTCAGCAGAGGCTGCAGTTTCGTCACTGGACAAAAACAGGTTGGACAGGACAGATGTCAGAGACTGTTCTCACAACACCCTCCAGAAACATGGCTAAGGAGAAAGAAACCACATTGGACCTAATCACCACACCCGGGGACTCCTTCCGGTTATGCTCTGTCCTTTGCCCTAACCTCTCCTCTGAACTCCACTCCCAGATTTCAGCAGCAGCCCAAGTGCTCCCCTCAGGGTCCTAACAGCTCCTTCAAAATGCAGCCACTTGGTTCTCAGATCTTAGATCCTCCCTTCCTCCTCTCATCCCCCGCCGTCCTTCATCTCTCTTCTTCTCCACCTACCTGGTCACTCCAGCTTTCCCCTTTGTCCTTGTCCTTGTCCGAGCAGCTGCTGAGCCCTGAAAATTTTGTCTGTACAGTGTATGTGTTTACTGGTCCAGGCCTCGACCACCTAATCACGTTGGGAACTCCAACCTGGTCTCTCTGTGGCCTCTTTCTTCCCAAATCTGTGTACACACAAGCTACCATCACCACTTTGCTCAAAAACCCTCAACAGCTCTCTGTTGCCCACAACACAAGGTCAAAACATGACAGCAGATTGGAGTCTTTCCATTGTTCAACCCAATTTTCTCAACCTTAGCACCTACGCTTCTCCTACAAATGTGCCATAATCCTCCCAAACAGACTTGCTGGAAAGCTATGACAAGAGTTCTGAGAGTGTTACTAAGAAATTGTGTAGGCACCCAAGTTGTTCCTCAAACAAAAGAGCAATAAACATATTTGGGTATGCAAGAATTTAGGGAATGCATCCCTTCAAATGCCTGTCTTAACCAGATGAACAAGAACTACTAGATGGCAAATACAAGCTACAAGTAGATGAATCCTAAACGTAAGAAAACAAAAGCAAACATAATGTCTGATGGGGCAAGTGAAACCCTGTGTATGGGGCAAACAAGACATGTTCATTGCAATCCTCAGCAGAGAGAAGGATATAGAGTCGGGTTTTAAGTCCCAGCTCTGAGTCAAACTAGACCTGGATTTAAATCCTCCTCTCCTCTATACTAGTTATGGGACTATGGAAACATACCTCAACGTCTCTGAGCCTCGATTTCCTACCTGTCTACCTACTTACTTACCTATCTTCATCTATCTACTGCATCTATTCATTGTCTAAAATCTATATACCATCTATCATCTACCTCTCCACCTCACTCTGTCTGTCACCTGTCACCTAGCTATCCATGAATTATAAAACAACTGAATTATTCCATTGTTGGGGAAATCCTGCTTCTTTTCCTACATACCCACACTGACCCCTCCCTCCCACCCACCTCACCCCCACACACACACCCACACACACAAAAGGCCTTTGATTCTCCTCTTCATTCAGGGAGTGTTGGAATGGGAACTTCTCTCCAATCTCTGACTGGGGGCAGGGGAATGGGGCAGCTGCTTTTTGATGGATGAGTGCCTGGGCACATTGGGCCATGGTTCACTGGAGTATGGATCTATGCACGGAAAAGCTTCCCCAGGCCTTGTTCTTCTCTCTAGTGCTCTGGGTGGCCTAGCCACCATGGGTATGTGAGCTTTCAGACTCCTCAGTCAATGGCCACGCCCATGGAGACCCACCATTCTCAAGCTCCTCCATTTGTGGGGAAGTAAGTGCAGAGGGGAGATAGGTCAGTGAAGATCAAGCTAGAGTAACAAAACAGATGCCCTAAACTCAGTGGTTTTGCCCAGTAGAAGTTAATTTCTAACTCACTTAACAGTTCTTGGAGGATGATCAGGTCATCAGGCAGCTGTCACCATCACGATGCCCAGGCCACTTCCATTTTGTGGCTCCACCATCCCCTAGTGCATCACTGATGTCCATATCCAGTGGGCTGAAGGAGAAAGTGTGGCAGATCCACCCAGAAGATTTTCACGGGCCAGGCCAAAAAATAGCACACACTACACGGGAGAGAACTCAGTCACAGAGCCACGGGCTGGATTCTCAAGAAGCAGATGCTGACATGAAGTTCAGGGGTGCACAAAAGTCTTTAGAAAGCAGTGCCTATGGAAGAAAAATGGGGGAAGCAGAACTAGGCAGAGGGAGAAGCCAGGCCATGATAGCACAATCTGACAGTGCCATGGCCAAACCCATGGGGAGCTCTGGAGCGAATATTGCATGTCAGACTTGTCCTTTTTCGTTCAAAATGGCCAGGCCTTTCTTCCATGCCTCAGGCAGTCAGGACAGCCCTGGGAAGGGTGTGACATTGGGTGAGGTGGCTCCATGTACTTCAAGCTGAACCTGAAGGAGCTGACAGCTGAAGTCTGTCTACTGACTACACTTCCTGGAAGCGGTGTCTGGAGGCACACCTGCGTGTCTGCCATACATGACCACACCTAACTTCCAGGGAGTCTGAAAAATGTGATCCAGCTCCAGGCCCAAAAAAAGGGGAAAGCAGAATGCTGTGACACCCAACAGTCAGGCAAGATCTCAGCATGTTCTCCAAACCCAGGAGGGGCCTGTACTTGGGAGCTAAACGACACAGCGGGTAGTCTGATTTCCGTTTAGCCACATGTGTTTACTCCATCTGCTACAGCCCTGAGGAGGGTGGGTAATGGGCACAGGAACCTAACCCTGGCAATAATGTCCAGAAAGTACCCGAACAGAAGGTGCCTGATCAATGTGGCTTCCGTCTCCAGGTTTGCCTGCTGCATTGGACTTCTTTGAGAGTATGAGCAGCCCCATCTGGAGCCTTGCTTATCAGCATTGGGAGTGATTTATTAAGTGAAAGGGGGAGATGAAAATGGCCTCTGAATTACACAACTGCTCTTGTTTATGTGTGGGCCCATCGGCCTTGACCTCCAAGCTGCTGAGGGCCTATGATCACTTTCTAGGTCCAAGAGAGAAATCTGGAAACCTAGAAATAAATCCCCCACTTTATACCAAGTGAACTACTTTTCTCTTTTGACTGTCATTTCTGAAGTTCCAATGGTCAAAGGAAGAGTTGGGAAGTTTTCTGTGTAGGTCACAGCTGAGAGCACTGCTGCCAAGCCCTCCTCTTTGATCCCTCACATGAGAACATTGGGAAATTCAAGCCAAACACAAGTCCTAGCCAGGGAGGCTGCCTGGGTTAACCCAGGTCTGGTCATCCAGAACCACAGGCAACTAGCCCTGGGTAGCTACCTCCTCCCTGAGCAGGGAATCTGACAGGCTGCCAGCCCAGGTGGGTGAGGAGCAGGAGGGTTGCAGAGGAGGGCGTGGTGGGATGGGCAAATCTGGGCCCACCATTCTTTCTCCTGTCACTCCTCAGTGGCATCTTAAGTCTGGTGCTCCCTTTGAAGAAAAGAGAGGGGCGCCTGGGTGGCTCAGTTGGTTAAGCATCTGACTTCGGCTCAGGTCATGATCTTGAGGTTCATGAGTTTGAGCCCCACATCGGGCTCTGTGCGGACAGCTCAGAGCCTGGAGCCTGCTTAGGATTCTGTGTCTCCCTCTCTCTCTGCCACTATCCTGCTAGTACTCTCTCTCTCAAAAATAAATAAACATTTTTTTAAAAAAATGAGAAACCATCACAGAACTGAGAGGAAAAGACCATCTCAGCCCTGCTCAGGCCCTCACCTGCTCTGTGACCTTGGGCAAGTGATCTTGCAGAGCCTCCATGTTGTAGCCATCAAATGGGGGTGGGGGGGAAGGAAGGATATCAAGTCCACTGACCTCTGTGGTGGCTTTTTATTTTTATTTATCTTTTCTGGTGACTTTTTAAACCTTGGGTTTGTAGACCTCCAGGCTCTGTGTGCATTCTTCTTGAGGCCAATCAGCTCTCCTTTGTCACTTTTCTTTTTGATTTTGATAACCTAAAATAATTTCTGCAAGATGACTCTGGCTTACCTGAGGGCCATGTTATACTGAGTACTGGAGGTGTCATGATTTCAGACAGTGTTTATGTTTGAATCCAGGGGAGACCAAACAACGTCTCAACATGTAAGACGAATGAAGGTGTATTAGTTTCTTATTGCTGCTATGACAAATTACCACAAACTTAGAGGCTTAAAACAACAACTTTATTTTTTTCTAGTTCTCAAGATCAGAAGTGTGAAATGGGTCTTCCAAGCTAAAATCAAGGTGTCAGAAGGGCTACATTTCTTCCGGAGGCTCTAGGGGAGAATTGGTTTCCTGGCCTTTTCAAGCTTCTGGAGGCTGCCCACATTCCTTGGCTTGTGACCGTGTCCTTCATCTTCAAAGCCAGCAATGTAGCATCTTCTAATCTCTCACTCTGACCCTCCAGCCTCCGTCTTTCGTTTATAAAGGCCCCTGTGCTTATATCAGGCCCACCCAAATTATCCAGGATAATCTGCCCACCTCAAGATCCTTCACTTAATCATATGGGCAATATCCCAAGGGCCAGCTAAGGCAACATATTCACAAATTCCTGGGATTCAGACATGGATCTTTGGCAGTCATTGTTCTGCCTACCACAGAAAGCTTTCCATTGCTCAGCCAGTCCAGTTGAAGACCAAATGGACACAAGAATAAAGAATGGTCAGAATGGTAAAGCAGGTCTTTCTCATTCACTGTTTTTCTTCAGTGATCCAAGTGTCATTCTTGTGACTTTTTTTATTTGACTATATCTGAAGTATTTGAAAACTAATTTTAGATATTATCCTGTGCCTAAATACAGCACAAATAATATTGAAAATGAAAGAAAGTAAGCTTTATATACTTCATGGTTTCCTCCCTTTCCTAAAGTCCCCAATGCATTAAGAAGACCTCTTCTTGTGCTAACATAGACCGATGTCGAAAATTCGTGGTTAAGTATGAAAAGCGAACTTCAGAGCAGCATGTTTGGTATGATCCCCGTTCCACAAAATAACAGATTTGTGTTTGTTTCTACAGAGCAAATACCTACAAGAATATAAACCAAACTATTAACTGTGTTATCCAGGGAAGAAGAGGCAATAGGATTCCAGATTTTCACTTTCTGAGTTACAATTTCAATAAGGTTTGATTGTGTGTGTGTGTGTGTATGTGTATATACATATACATATATACATATATACGTATATATATATGTGTATATACATATATATATACAACTTCAATAACGTTTGATTGTACATGTGTATATATAGTGTGTATATATGTGTGTGTGTGTGTGTAAAATATTGTCTGTAATACAATAATATAATATATATGTAATAAACATTATTTTTTATAACCAGGGGAAAATAAGGTAGTACTTGCTTATGTTTAAAGACTAAGGGGCTCTCCTAAAATATAGTTTTTGCTAGAGAATAGCATGAACCAAAACTTCAGGATTCTGCCCAATCAATGAGAACCTTAGGCCTCACCTCTAGGTACTTCCTATTACCTCCTTTCCAATTCCTCATTAGAAATTTGAGATCTGTTCTCTACCATTGCAATCACAGGGAATGTAGGTCAGGTAATTAGTAACCAGGGTTTGTATACTTTGGAAAACACTCAGTACACTCAGGAAAAATAGGTCAGTTCCCATTCCTCAGGACAGTATCCTAGGGCTTTTGACAGAAGAGGGACCCTAAAGTCACTGAAAGCAGGACCCTCATTGTACCCTGAGACACAGAGCTAGGTCACCGGGTAGGAAGCAGCAGTGCGGGATTCAAGTGAGCTCTCTGGGACTCTGGAAGCCTTGTTCTTGCCACTTGACTGCCCCCTGGTCAAATACTGAACACGGCCCTTCCTGGGATTCCAACTAGGGCTCCAGAGAACTGGCAGTGTCCAGATGTGCAGGAATGGCTCCTCTCATGCCCTGTTTCACCTTAGGCTGGGACACTAGTGACCATGGGGAGTAATTGGGTGCATTGGTCACCCAAACAGCCCAGAAATACATATGTTGCAAATGGGTCAAAGGCTGGTTGGGGGGTGGGTGAGGCTGGAGGGTGGCTGGACTGCTCCTGCTGCAAAGCAGCACCATCTGTGTTAATGCTACTGTCTTGATGATTTCTTAAGTAACCGTTGGCCCCTTAAATGTAGACTTTAACAACAAAGCCATTCTCATGAGTGAACTGAATATGTTATGGCTCGTAGACCCCAGAATGGTTCTGGCCAGTGAGAATATCAGTGCAGACAAATTGGAGTAGCTTTAGAAAATCACTGGGGGTGTTTACACCACCCACCAAGCACCAGGTGAGTTGGAAAATTCACATGCAGAAAATCCTGAGATTCACCCAGAGAGTCAGGACAGGAGGTCCCAGGATATAGTAGCATTTGCTCCAAGGCTCACCAGTTGGCAGAAATCTATGAAGAAAGGTGGCCCAGCTGGTAGCCAGCCTGGAAATGCTGCTTGCTATTTTCTCACCAGACTCTTTGCTAGTGTTGGTGTGGTCACCATACTCTCCTCTTATCAGGACAAGGCATACAGTGGAAGATGCTGAGAACACATAGCATTGGTGAATGGGGCCGAGCTGCTTCTGTGTGACACCTCCAGGGTGTCACTACCTATGAGCAAAGCCTGACTACAGAAAGTCACCAAGCTTTCTCTCAGACGAAGTGGGATCCCAGTGCCACACCATATAGATCCAGCTACTACACTGCTACATTCCCTTGAAAGCTGGAAACATGTGCTTTGTTCTATGGGGATGGGGTGAATAAGGACTGAAGCATCTACTCCAACTCAGAATTCAGAAGCATCTCCTCCAGAGCCTTCCAGAGTTGTTCTCATCAGTCCCAATTTTCAAGGATTCATCAGTGTGGAAAGCCAACCAGCTAATCTGTGTGCCAGAGGGCTGGTCCTTCTGTGCAATCAAGAGCACAGAAAGGTCCTTAGGAAAAGAGCCCCTCATCCTTCCCCCCATTGCTTATAAGCCTGTGTTTGGTAAGTGGAGATTGTCCTACCCCCAGGTCTTCCACCTAGAATTCTATCTAGGATGGCAGGTTTTGGAATGTAGGGCACATGTGAGACCAGACCTCAGACACCAGGAAGCTCTACCTTCCAATGGAAGCATTCTGTTCCTTCTGGGTTCCTATGTTCAAATGCCTGGGGATTATGAGGAAGCCACTGTGTACTACTAAAGGTTGATTTGTTGAAGGCCAGCTTCTTTCTTTCCTCCTCATTGTGGACAGTATCATAGCCTGGCTATAAGGGAACAAGAGGCCATAGAAGCAGAAATCTTGTAAGCTGGGTCAGAACTCAGAGGCCACCTAGTGAGGAACACAGCCATACCATCAGGGGCTTTATACACATGATTGCAAAGGAAATGGATGATCTTATGGCACATAAGGCCCCAGAGCTCCAGGAGTCTGCAAAAGAGAACGACCACTTTTCCACATCAGATTTTGGTTTCACTATCCAGGGTGTTCCAGAAAGCAGGAAAAGGCAGATGGTCCCGAGATGCCCTGACCATCTTGGCAGTCTTCCCTCCTTCCTCCACTCTGAGGAGTGAAATGACTCATCACAACACCTTCCTTCCCTTCCCAAGGCCTGATGATTTCCTGTCTAGGAACTGTGGAAGGAGCTGAAATAGGCCAGGGCCCAGGGTAGGAGCAGAGAAAGGTGGTGAGGAGAAGACAGCACCCAGAGATCCAAGCACAGAAATTAGCTAAGAGAAGAGCTACTTCCTTTGAAACGAGCTACAAGGGACTCAGGGCTCTGGCTACCTGGCTTCTGTCATGCAATTCCCCCGAGGCGTCTGCAAGAACCTCAGGCCCTCCAAAGCCCGGGGTAGAAAATGTCATCCATCCAATCCAGTGTCCTCGGGGAGTGACTTCAAGAGGAGTCGGTGGGGGGGGGGGGGAGCAGGAAGGGACCACTTGCCCCACACCAAACGCATTCCGGGCCAGGCCCTCTGGGCTCCACCTTGGCTCCCTTGGGCCACTCTTCCTCTTTTCAGGGTTTCTCGGAGCTCTGACAGCCATATCCTCTTGCAGCAAGGCCTATGGGCACATCATTACTGGCCCTAAGTGTTTACATCTAGGCTTCTCCATGCCATGTGGCCCAACACTGAAGCACATGGTGGGGCTGGAGGCTGCCCTTCCTGTCTCCCAGTCACACTGCCTGATGCCTGTAACCAAGCCACTGCTTGGTTGAAACACTGTGTGGACAGAGGGGGGGGCGGCCCGCAGGGATGATGGGTTGACCTTACTGGCATCTCTGAAAGAGCAGTCCGCACAAGAATGTGGGAATGATGAGTGTCTCTAAATTCCTCCCTAAATCCTGTCCAGGCATTTAATCTTCAAAGCCTTAGGATCTCCACACCACCCCCTAACTCCTGCCAAAGGACGTCTCAATTTACCAGGCTCTGCCCATAAGATCCCAGGATCCTTCCTGCTTGTGTCAGCCCCCAAAATTCTGCCCAAGGACTCTACACTAAGCTTTTTTATAATGCAGCTCTGGACTGCCTTCTCTGCTCTGTTGGCATGGGGAGCACAGAAAACACAGAAATGACAGAAGAGCCCAGCCCCACCCTTGCTAAGCTCTCCACCTGGTAGAGAGATAGGACCTATGTATTCTAGTCCCATAGATTTCATGGTGGCATGTGCTGTAGGAGAGAATCCTCAAAGAGCCAGGGAATCCCAAGGAGTGATCAGTTTGAAGTGAGTAGATCTGGGCGGGCTCAGAAAGGATGAGGAGAGTAGAAAGATGAAGACCAAGGCCTCGGGCTGGGCAGACCAGATGTAAATCTTCCACTTCCTGCTGTGTGACTCTGTGCCTGTTAACATCTCTGAGCCCAATGGGGATAGTAATACTCATCCCACCAAACTATTGAAGGCTACTGAAGACTGTACTTGGTGCTTGCCCCACTGTGGATGCTCAGTACACATTATTTCCAAGTAGGAGGAAACTATCTGAGGCCAAGGGCTATAATAGTTTAGGTTATGGGCTTATTTTACAAATGGAGGAAATCGAGGCCCAAACAAGGGAAGCAACTTACTCAAGGTCATGATACAAGAACAGAACTCTGGGCTCTGAATTCCCACTTTTGTGATTTTTCTACTATACCACCACACTGCCCAGCACATTTTCGTTTGGTAAATTTCTTTCTTGTTAGAAAAAAATATTTTTATTTTTGAAGTATTGTAGTGGGAAAACCATCTTTTAAATTTTATTTAATTTTTAAATAATTAATTTAATTATTTAATTAATTCTTTTAATTCAATTTACTTAAACTAAAAAACCAAAAACAACACAGTTTACCCTTTTCTCTAGCCCCTTCACCCTATTACAAACCATCAATCTATTTTCTGTACCTGAGCTTATTTTTGCTTTTTAATTTGATTCCACATATAAGTAGAATCATACGGTATTTGTGTGACTTCTCTCACTTAGCATGATGCCCTCAAGGTCCATCCAGCTTGTCACAAATGACAGGATTTCCTTCTTTCTCATGGCTGAATAATATCCCATTGTGTGTATACATACCACGGTTTCTTTATCCAGTCATCCATCATGGGCACTTAGGTTGTTTCCATATCTCGGCCATTATAAATATTGCTGCAACAAACATGGAACAGCTACCTTTTCAAATTAGTGTTTTTGTTTTCTTCACATAAATACCCAGACATAGAGTTGCTATATTGGTAGATTTTTAACTTTTTGAGGAATCTGCATACTGTTTCAACTTTTTGAGGAATCTCCATACTGTTGTCTATAGTGGCTGCACCAATTTACGTTCCCACCAACAATGCAGAAAGTTTCCCTTTTCTCCACATCCTCATCAGCACTTATTATCTATTGTCTTTTTGATACTAGCCGTTCTGACAGTGTGAGGTGATATCTCATTGTGGTTTTGATTTGCATTTCCCTGATGGTTCGCAATGTTGATCATTTGTATGTCTTCATTGTATGTCTAGTCAGATCTTCTGACCATTTTTTATTTGGATTGGTTTTTTTGCTATTGAGTTGTATTATGAGGTTAGGTTTTTTGGGGTTTTTTTTTTTTTTGAGTTGTATGAGTTCTTTATATATTTTGGATATTGGCCCCTTATCAGATATATGATTTGCAAATATCTTCTCCCATTCAGTAGGTTGCCTTTTCATTTTATTGATGGTTTCCTTTGTTGTGCAGAAACCTTTTAGTTGATGTAGGCCCCCTTGTTTATTTTTGCTTTTGCTCCTTTTGCTTTTTGGTGCCAGATTAAAAAAAAAAAATCATCACTAAAACCTATGTCACGGAGCATGCTGTCTATGTTTTCTTCTATGAGTTTTATGGTTTCAGGTCTTAAGTTCGAGTCTTCAGTTCACACTGAGTTAATATACCATCTGTGTATCAGAGTTCTGCCCCAGCTCTGTTTTAAGTTGAGGAAAACTTGGGCCCCTGAAGGGCAAGTGACTTGCCCCAGGTCACACAGCCAGGAAGTGGCAAAGTGGGATGGGTATCCTTGCTCCTTCCCCTGCCCCACTGGTCCAACCCCTTAAACATGAATGTGCATGTCCCAGCCTGGGGCTCTGGGCTCAGCTCCTACTGTGTCTGACTGACCTTCCTCTCACCACACTGGATTCTGTACACAGTTGGCTGTCCCCCTGGTTGTTCAAGCACAAAACTGAACCTTACGTGGATTTGGGAATGGACATGTTTTCATTTCCTGGGAAAGCCTAAGCCCCCTAGTTGGGGCTGAATACAATAGAATGTGATTTAAAAGTTTTCTTTTTGTTGCAGGACTCCTCAGTCTTTATTATAATAATGTGGATTAATTTCTAAGAGAAAATGTCATTTATAAAACTTTTTCCAAACTTTAAGTGCTTTTTCCCAACAAACACTTACTGATATCTTCATAAATAAAACAGGTGGGAAATGTACGTCTTATCTTGTCTATCTATTTGCATCTAAAAATAATCATTCCCTAATCCAAAACTCAATCATAATTAAGAAGATACAGACTTGGGGTGCCTGGGTGACTCAGTCGGTTGAGTGTCGGACTTCAGCTCAGGTCATGATCTCACGGTCTGTGAGCCGGAGTCCCACGTTGGGCTCTGTGCTGACAGCTCAGAGCCTGGAGCCTGCTTTGGATTCTCTGTCTCCCTCTCTCTCTGCCCTTTCCCCACTTATGCTCTGTCTCTCTCTCTCTTTCTCTCTCTCCCTCTCTCTCTCTCTCTCAAAAATAAACATTAGAAAAAGAAGATAAAGACAGGAGCCTCTTCTTGAAATGAAAAAATAAATCCCAACAAAGGTTCAGTGTGAGCATGAGATTACGTGGACTGCCCGTCATTCCTCCAACACCCAGTGTCTGAAAGTTGGTTATCTACCTACTAGCAGGGGAAGCTGGTGGGAGTGTTCCAGATTGTATTTTCCAAAGATGGCTGCACAAATATTCTTGTCCCACTTTCTCTTCCACAATGCAACTTTGCCAAGCTGCCATTAGGAGGCAGAACAGATTTCCCTCCCCTGAAATCTCAGTGGGCTTGGAACTGCTTTGACCAGAGTAGGGCAGGAAGTAACACTTTGATTTTGGGGGCTGAGTCATAAAACTGATGCAGCTTCTACCTTGGCTCACTGGAATACTTCCAGCCATGTAAGAATTCCATCTGCCCCAAGGCTGCCATGGTATCAGGGAGCTCAGGCCACATGGAGAAGCCATATGTAGGTGCTCTGGTCAGCAGTCCTGGTCTTCAAGTCATAGCAACCAAGGCACCAGACATGGGAGTAGAGGAGCGTGCAGGTGACTGTGGCCCCCAGCTGAGGTCCCAGATGTCATGGAGCAAAGACAAGCCAGCCCCTTTGTGCCCTCTCTGAATTCCTGACCCAAAGACTCTGTGAGCATAATAAAAATGGTTGTTGTTTTAAAGCCACCAAGTTTTGGGATGGCTTGTCATGCAGCAATAGTAACTGGAACAGGGAGTGTGTGTTATTTGGGCACAAGTGAGCACATTTCATTGAGGATTCAGCTTGTATCAATATTCTCTTTTATATTGATAAATGATACTGTCTTATATGCTTTTTTGATTGACATTCAACCTTTTGATTGAGAGCTCCTTTATTTTACAATACATATTCAAATACAGCTATTTGCAGGATCAAAGGGACAATGCACAGATGTGGTACCATCTCCACGGGGCTTATACTTTATGTGGACACTTGGTCAAATGCTGGTTTCACACAGTTGGAAACACTCAACAGGAAGGAGGGACTGGGGGAGGAAAAAGGAAAAAGAAACCCCCTGGTAACCAGGAGATAAATAAAGCTCTGGGTGCTCGAAGCCACAGAGACAGTAAGTCAAATGGCTTGAAGCCGGAAATGGTTTTCCAACCAGCTGTGAATTTGAAAATCCCATATGTGGTACAACATTAAGCTGCTATTTTGGAAATTCTTTCATCTTTTTCAGAAGCATCTCAGGAGCCCTTCCTTCCTCTTGGAAGGCAGCCAGTCCTCTACAGAAATCACTTCATCAGCAGGAGCCGAGGCATTTTGCATGCAACTGTACAATTCTAGAAACAAGGCTTAAAAATATTCTCTCCTGGGTGAAGAAAGAAACATCACAGAGCAGTGTTTCTGTAAGCACCAGCTGGGTAGCTTTGGATGCACTTTTTTTCCCCCTTTTCTCCTTTGAAGTGGCAAAATTCTGGCATCTGCGTATAAGCGTAATGCAGCATTATTGATTTTCTTAAAATAATGATTCCACTTCTGAGTTATTGGGAATTTTCCACTATCACCAATGTCCACGGCACCAGGAACATCCTCTTAAATGTTCAATTGAATTTATAACTATTCATTGAGTATTTGGGCCAGAAACCATCAGGAGCGGAAGAGGGAATAATGAACAAGAGAGTTAGCCTCTCTGCCCAGCGGCAAGAAGAAAAGCAAGGAAGGGCGCTCCCTCAGATGGAAACAGCGCTAAAAGCACCTGCATCAGGATGAGTGGGAACCCACCCTGATAAACACATTTTGGACACAAGGAGAAAGAAGTGATTGAGATAGAGAAACGTTAATGCGAACTGGGTATTAGGAATAATTAACTATGTTTATATGATAGTGGCACTGTATATGGGTGGGTTGTTGTAGTTTTGGATTTTGTTTCAGTCCTTTTCTGTTACAGGCACATAGAGTATTTATGAGTGAAATAATATGCTGTCTGAGATTTGCCTTTTAAATGTCCAGGAACACACACACACACACACACACACACACACACTCCAGACCAGACAACTTCCCAAGTGTCTCCCACCAACCCTTTAGGAATATATCATTGCAGTGCTATTTAAACTGTTCAGAGAACTGAAGATGAATTCACTCATTTGATCCCCATTCTCTCATTTAATGACCCTACGGGGCAAAGAGTGTCCTCACTTTACATGTAAGGTTACTAAGTCACAGAGATGTGAAGAATCTAGGAGGTCATGGAGACAAAGTCAAAACCAGACGATGAAATCCCGGTGTAAGTGCCCCTAACCTAGGGCTACCACATATGGTCCCTGTGGATGGCACCCCCTGGAATTGAGCAGAACACAGCATGACCTCTAGAGTAGGCCTCTCATGTGGGCCTACCTTTATTACTATGCTATTCAGTGTTTCATAAATGAGTAAATGAGAGAATAAATAAATGATAAATGAAGGAATTCTCTTCACTTCTTCTTACTAGTTTCCCCCTCAGCAGATGGGTTCCCTAAATCTTTCCTTGTTCTCAAGAAGGCTGAATGCAGAGGTATCCATGCCAAGGCTGCACTGACTGAATTCCAGCAGCATCTTGGCTAACTCTGCTTTCCTGCTTGGGAACAAATCAATTGTCAAAATTGCCTTTAGGAAATGAAGTGATGTTGGCCTGGCTCCTTTTGGCTGCCCTGTCTTCCTCCAACTAAGAGGAAGAGCAGTCTGCCCCCTGTCAGAAACCCTGGCCTAAGATGAAGGAAAAAGCCATCAACACGGTGGGGTGCAAAAGAAACCAGAGGCCCATCTGCCCAAAAGTACTTACTTCCTTGGACTACTTCTGTGCTTGAAATTCCTGCCATTGGCATCTCTTGCCTAGATTAAGGCCCAATCAAAATGTGAATCTATAAGCTGAGGGTAAGAGCACACAGATGAACTTTGGTCACATGTTCACAGAAACACAAATTCCTTCATCCACAAACTAGGAAATAGTGGGACCAAGAGGAATGGGATCCAAAGGGGTATCATGAAAGGAGAGAGGAATCTCCAGAAGTCCCACGTGTGGAGCTATTTATTGAGAGGAACCTGTCTCTGGTGCGATTCCGGAGGGAAGAATGGTCTGGGAAGATAAGCGAGGCAGCATGTGGACATTGGGAGACCAGCAGCAGATCTGCGGGACCAGGAGCTGTGAGAAGAGAGAAGACTGAGAGAGGGTTGGGATGGATGTGTTGGTTTATTTTGGTGTCCACCACTCTCTCCCGTGTTCTTTCCTTTGAACCTTTGCGGAATCCCTCCCCATTTCATAAGGTCCCCAGTGAGGCTATCACAGTGTCTTACTCCCATCTCAATGAAATGAGCATGTGATCCAGGCTAACCAGATTCTTCCATGAGATCTATACACAGACTTTGAGAGAAGTCTGCCATCAATGCCTTTTAAAGAATTTTTTAAATTTATATGTTGTTTTCAAAATCCAAACTTACACAAAAATAGCAAGAATAATACAATGAACCTAGTATGTCCTTCACCAAGATTAACACTTTGCTGTATTTGCTTTATGATTCTCTTTCCTTTTCCCTTCTCTGCATATTCTTTTCTGTTCTATTCTATTCTGTTTTGTTCTATTGTATTGTACTTTCTTCTGTGATATTATAGTACTATTGTGGTTGTTGTAATTGTTGCTGAACCATCTGAGAGAACGTCACAAACCTCATGATCCTTTATCCCTAAATACTTTACATTTATCTCTTAAGAACAAGAATATTCTTTTATATAACCATTATACAATGATCAAATCCAGGAAATTTAACATCGAATCACTACTATTACATAATATACAGTAAATTCCTTTATAACAACTTTTTTCCCCATCCAAGACCTAATCCAGGACCTAGGATGGCACATTGCATTTAGTTTTCATGAAAGAAAATGAGACTCTCTAGTCTCGTTTAGTTTGAGGAACTCCTTAGCCTTTCTTTGTTTTTCATGACATTGGCATTTTAAACAATATGTAGGCCAGTTGTTTTTGTAGAATGTTCCTGAATTTGGGTTTGTCTGACTGTTTCCTCACGATTGGATTCACTTTTGGCAGGAGTACCAGCAACTTTCCTGATAGGGAGAGCCTATCAGAGGAATGAAGCCTTATAGAGACGAGATGAACAAAGAGGTAGAGAAAAAGAACCAACCCTGATGACCCCTTTAGTCCAGTGTACCTAAAGTTATTTGCAGCTCTGGACCTTCCAGTTACATAAGGCAATAAATTCCTCTTTTTTTTTCTTTCTTAAATTAATCTGAGTGGGTTTCTGGCTACTCTGACTCACTCGTCTCTTAGCCAATAATCTTGGGCTACGCAGTATCCTCAAAAGGCCTCAGATGGGTAGGACCAAATGAAGTCTGACGAGAAGGACACGTCCTAGACATTCCACACGAAACTGACCATCTTCCCTAGTAACAAGTCAGAGGCCATAAGGCAATAACTACTTCCACTTGTTTGCCCCCTGAGAGCCCTTGACTCTGGAGAAAGCCCATAACCTGCTATGGTCTAAGACCTAATGATACAGAAAGGAATCTGGCTTATCTTTAGTGAAGGGATATACGTGGTCTTTCTCTTCTCTCTGCCTCTTCTCCTTTTCCAGGACCTCCCCATGGGGGCCTCAGTTGTCCTCTCCTTTGTCCTTCAACTTGTAGTCACCAGATGTCCTATCTTCATTGACCATTTATGCCTCATTACTATCTCATTATATGGCACAGGCTGTTGGGCAGTGGTGTGGCGGAGGTCCAGCTGAGGTATGCAGGGGGAACTTGAGACAAGGAGAATCACTAGGAGACCCCCAGCCCCCAGAAACAGAGGCCCATGTTTTGGAAGCTAAAGAGGGGAGAGGCATCCAGAACTAAGAAGGTGGGTGGATCGGAGAAGCACAAATGAAGACAGAAATGGCAGAGCTCCCGGATGAAGCACAGAGAATAAATGCAGAGACAGGGAGACCAAAATTTCCCCTTGTCCAGGGTTGAGGACACACACAGCTGCTCCCCATCTGCATTAAGCCTCACACTGACACCCTGAGTTGGTTAGGAAATGGCTTGGCAAGGTCCCTCCTGGCTTTTTGGAAATTCCCTCTGAGGAACTGTTCATTTCCCCTCCCTGCTCTTCCTTCCCTTTCTCCACTCCTCCTCCTCTTTCCCTCCTCCTCTTCTGGCTCTTGTGGCATAAACATGACCTGGCTTGACCATAACAAACATGACCATAAAACTTTCTGGCTTCTAGGGGAAAAGCTCCCCCCAGCTATGCCCCCAATTCTTGGAGGACAGACGTCCTCACTCACTGGACCCAGAAGATCGGGAAGATGCCAGAATACCTCTGCCTACTACTCCCACCAGCCTGACTCCAGCTGCCTCATCCCCAAAAACCTGCCCAAAGGAGAAGATCCAATGACACAGGAAGACTCCTTTTTTCTCAAAACTCTCCAAGCTGCTGCCACCCAGCTTGTGGGGAGAGGGTACTAGTGGCATTTGGGGCAGGAAGGACCTCAGCTCACTAGAAAGGCTGGCTTCTATTGCCAAGGGACCACGTGTGCTCAGAGGTCTGTGGTCAGGTACGGCTAGCACACCCTGATGTCAGTCTTGGTGTGTGTCCTCAAGGGGGCAGGGCTGCCTCTTCTTAAGTGTATGTGTGCATGCACAAGCACACATGTACGTGCGCACACATACACTTAGGCACAGCAACCCACCCAACGTTAGGAAAAGGTCATTCTAACCCCTCGTTGGTAGAAATGGACTCTTGCAGCTCTAGATGGGAATTTGAAAGCCCAGACCAGCAGAAAACCAGCTTCAACTGCTTCACTGAGCCATAGTCGACTCAATTAATAAATCCTGGTGCCAGGAAAGTCCTGCTGACCTACGCAGACTGAGCCTCCTAAGCCCCCCTCTCCTTTGTGCAGCCATCCTCTCAAGAAAACCATTTCCTACTGCATACAGCACTCTGCACACTGGAGGCACCCCACAGGTATTGGGCAAAGGGATGTGGATTTTCCCAGAGAAGCCTTTAAACTACCAGTATCTTGGCTGCAAGGCTTCAGCCTCTCCCATTTGTAGTTTGTCCAGGGCCATTCAGTTGAGCAGGGATCCCTGGAACGGCCCACACCTGCAATGCAGGTCATGTTTATGCCACAAGTTTCAAGTCAGGTGCATATCCTCGAGGGTTCTTTCCCAAGTGCAAGGGTTGGCGGATGTGATCACTGTCTGGAATTTGTACCATTAGTACTGCTGTCACTGGAGACTTCCTCCCCCATAAGGACACATGTGCACTCACACTCACGTAGACACCTAGACACCTGTGGATATACATACACATTAACGTATTCCCGCACACACACGGTCACAACTCTCTTTTTTGCTTTATTCAAGATTTTAAATTTTTTTTAAAAACATTTTTATTTATTTTTGAGACAGGGAGAGACAGAGCATGAACAGGGGAGGGTCAGAGAGAGGGAGACACAGAATCCGAAACAGGCTCCAGGCTCTGAGCCGTCAGCACAGAGCCCGACGTGGGGCTCGAACTCACGGACCGTGAGATCATGACCTGAGCCGAAGTCGGGCGCTTAACCGACTGAGCCACCCAGGCGCCCCTATTCAAGATTTTATAATAACAAGATTTTTATACTTACAGTAGGCAAGGTATTGCAAAGATAATACTTTAATAATCTCAATGCTTCTATGTTATCAGTGTTAGCAGTATGGGATATGTGCTTCTGTATCTTTCTTGGAACTGACACAAACACGTATAAACATTCATCAGGGATTTCTAGGTCTGAAAACAGGATCATTATTAAACTTCTTTTTCAGCAACTTACATCGTTATCACTGTATTTTAGCTATTCCATCAACTCAGTATGGATCTAACTCTTTATAATAGCTGCACGCACACACAATCTGCACCTACTTATGTTTGCATAGACATGTGTGTATAATTACACACACCCACACACATCCATCCCCAAGACTATTCGTGCTGGCGCTGCCCCCAGTCTGACAAACACGAGGTCACTGCTGCATGGTTTCACCCTCACAACCACTTTCGAGACCTCACCGGTTTGATGCTAGAAGGTGGTTAAAGGCGCGCCACCTGGCCAGCCTGAGCTTCTGAACAGGCTGCTCATGCACCTCCCCAGTCCCTTCCAGGACCTTCTAGAGGTAAAAACTTTAGCCTGGGAACATGGACCATGCTCAGGGCCAGGAAAACACATTCGGAGGCTGCCATGGTGACGGGAGGGAAGAGAGAAAACTGGCAGGCCCAGCAAGAAGCTATGGGGTGTCCTGGAGCAGCAAATATCCCCTTTGGCTAGGAATCAGAAACTGGGTTCTAGCCCCAGCCCTGACATTAACTCACTGTGTGACCTCAGGCAAGCCTTTACCCTCTCTGGGCTTCTGTTTCCTCTTCCACGAAATGAGGTGTTAGCACTGATGTTCCTAAGGCCCTTCCAGCACAAGTACTGGGTTTGATCGGTGAGCCTTGCTTCTCCCTCTGTGCTGGCAGCTCCCTCTTACATCTTCCTCCCCTTGGACTCTGCTTCCCACACCCTCAGGGCTAAGGACTCCCGGGAGGGAGCTGGGGAGGCCAGGGCAGAGGCTGTACCTGCTGAGAGAGCCCGGCAGAGAAGCTGTCCTGGATGCCAGAAGAGACGGGAATTGCCTAGGCCTGAGCAAAGCCTCAACACCTCCTCCTCAGGCCGGAGAAGGTCTTGCTGTGCTTTGAAACCACGTTGCACCGTAATTACACCTGGTGACAGCAAGCACTTTCTTCTCAATTTGCCCAAAGAACAAGGTAATATTTCAGCAAGCGCTGAGCACTTTCTACCTTGCGGAGCAAGTTCTCGTGTGATCTTCCCTGGTGAACTGTGGGCTCCTTAAGTGCACCATCTACTACTTGCCCATTGCTATATCCCCAGGGTCTAGATGATTCCTGAGATATATTAAGTGTAGAGTAAATATTTCTACGTCTAATTGACTCTGATTACAAATATAATCACTTACGTTGCTAAAAAAAATCCTAGCAACACGTAAATGATTAAACTTAGTAAGTGAAAACTTTTCCAAACTTCTGTTCCAGCTTCCTTCCCACCAATACCCATTATTAACAGCTTGGCAACGAACATTCTTTCATGCTAGGGCCAGATAATTCTTTGTCTTAGATGATTAGCAGTCTATCTGTCCTCTACCGAGAAGATCAGTAACATCTCCTCAGTTGAGATGACCAAAAATATCTCCAGACATTGCCACATACCCCCAGGGGGTCAAATCACCCTGGATGAGAACTACCATTCTGTACAGATACAGAAGGAGAGAGAGAAGACAAGTAAGCAGGAGCAAGAGAGCAGGGAGAGTGGTCGGTAGGCATAGGTGTAGACAAATCCATACAACTGGTTGAATGTAAATTAAAATTCCTATTCCTGATTCCCAGTCTTCTGTGGTCCTAGTCTATTCATTTTTTTTCCCTCTTCATTCACCAAATATTTCCTGAGTGCTTACTTACTATGGGCTGGAAACTCTGCTCACAGATATATTTAAAATGCAAAATGACAGCTCTATTTCCTACCATTGCCCCCTTCTTCATAGGCATTTTCAACCCCCCAAATGAAAGGAGAGTGGGAGCAAGTCATTCCCAGATTCGGACGGTTACACCTCAACCTGCAACCAGTACTGACCAGCTCCCTCCCTGCTTCTGCCCACACACCTCCATCTGGCTGGCTGCCATATTGGGCTGAGAAGAGAGAAAGGGACAGAAGAAAGAGAAAAGAGGAAGGGTGTTGCTTGGTGCCCTTGGACTTCCTTGGAATGGACAGCTGGAATAAATGCTGTCTGGAGAGACTGGAGCTCTGGGTCCTCTCCAGCCCACCAGCACCACAAATGCCATCTCTCTGCAACAAATCTCTAAGCACTTAGCGAGTACCCATCTCCCAGATGTATATAAATCCCTGTCCTGCCCAACTGGTCTCAGCCTTAACTGTGTATCTTGGATGGTCCCTGAGCAGAGTCTGTCCACCCTCAAATCAGGCAACTGGCACAGCCTCTGGGTATTGACTGATTCAAAGATTATGGTTGAGCAAACAGGAGCATGTTAATTTTTAATTTCGCTTTGTTGGTTGGTGATCAGGCTTCCTCTTTGTCCTATAACCAATAGTTACCTGGTCAGAAGACACACGCAATCCTTTCCCTGTAATGAAAGTCCACTCGTCTGGCCTTCCTGACCCTAGCTGGGATTTTTAAAGCAACTCCCATATTGATTTGGTCTCTGTCAACAGAGAAATAAGGGACTTATTCTGAGTTGGGCAATCCTGGATCAATGAGAGACCCAAGCTGAGCAGCATGGTCGTCCTAGAATTAAAGAGGAATTCCCAGGGAGGTCTTTGAGGTTTGGGCTTTTGGGTGGGACAGGGCCTTTCTTCTAACCAAGGAGAGACTGTGACAGGGCAAGTATCTCTTTCCACGGCCCCAGTTCATAATTCACCACCTACCACAGACACCCTGCAGCACAACATGAGGGTAGAAAACACCAGCGATGTTCACCTCATCTTCACAGGAGCTCTGCCATTTGCCACATGCCTTCGTTCACATTGACATCATGTCTTTCCTCGCAGGTCGCTGACTGCACTCCATGGCATGGAGAAGGAAACTGAGGATTATTGGCCTGCCAAAAGCTACACGGTTTTTCAATATCTTATAAGGTCCAATCACTCCATGTAGAGATCAGCCATATATTTTTCCTCTTCCTGTTTTCCTTTTGCTTTTGGGGGCCAAAGTGGTTTCAGTTTGAATACCATGATGAATTTAACATAGGTCAGGAAAAGACACAGAAGTAAGTTTTCCCATCTGGGATGGAGTAGATTTTTCTTTTTTATGCCATGATGTCTACCTTGTCACTAACTGCAGAGAAAACATTCTAACATTTCCTTGAGGTTGTTGAACCAAAAACAAACAAACAAACAAACAAAAAAACCTAGAGAGATAAAAAATGTAGTCAGAACCTGAGTAAAACTTGAATGTTAGAGACCCACTGAGCAAGGATTCATTCAGCTAGCCTGTTTAAAGAATTCACTCCCGGAGCACCTGGGTGGCTCAGCTGGTTAAGTGTCCAACTTTGGCTCAGGTCATGATCTCATGGTTCATGGGTTAGAGCCCCGCATCGGGTTGTGTGCTGACAGCTCAGAGCCTGGAGCCCACTTCAGATTCTGTCTCCAGCTCTCTCTGCCCCTCCCCCACTTGTGTTCTGTCTCTAAAATAAATAAACATTAAAAAATTTTTTTAAATAATTCATTCCAGAAAAAGATGTGTTGAAGACACAAGTGTGCAGATGTGTGTGTGTGTGTGTGTGTGTGTGTGTGTATACAACTTCAACTTCATTTACAGATGTTGGCGAGTGGCTAAAAAAGGAAGGAAAATTTTGTTCAATGCTCACAGACAAATGTACCAAATTATACAAGCCCCACAGAATTCGAGAACCCGAAGGAGACCAAGAAATGAGTTAGTAAAGTAAGTTAAGGCTTATGACCTTTCTCTGAAAAGCTACTTCTGAGTTTCCTTAAGTTTTAAGATTATAGGAGACATAATCTTTGGTGTGGCTGGAGAGTGAAAGGTGGGGTTTACCGAGCACATACGGCTATCTGCCTGCATTAAAGTCTCACAAGCCTCCCCATTGCCTATACTTGTGTTTCGGTACAATATCAGCCTCACGGGATCCTCTATGCCCGTTTGCATGGTCATGCTTGGTTGGGAAATGCTGCCCTTGGATATTTACAATACCAATCCACATAATAAAGGCTGTTGCATTGAGAAGTCCCAGAATAAGGGAAACCTCATTAACTTTGTTTAAGACGAATACCCAGTCTTATTTCATGATGGTAACAGGTAGGACACAGCTGCAAGTGACAGAAATTCTGACCCAAAACTAGGACGACAAGGAAGTTGATACTTCACAAATCAGACGTTTGGCAAGGTAAACAGGCTTGGGAGATTTTTCCTCACGTGATTCTATTCTGGTAGTCCCAGTCACAGTTTCCGTTCGGCAGACTCGTCCTGAGATGGCCATTCCAGGCATCACGTTATATTTCCCACTTACTGTACAAGCACACCAGGGGCTTTTTAAGTACAAATAAAACACCAACTGGAAAATCTAATCTGGGGCGCCTGGGTGGCTCGGTCAGTTGGGCGTCAGACTTCGGATCAGGTCATGATCTCACACTTCCTGAGTTCGAGCCCCACATCAGGCTCTGTGCTGACAGCTCAGAGCCTGGAGCCTGCTTCAGGTTCTGTGTCTCCCTCTCTCTCTGCTCCTCCCCCACTTGCGCTCCGTCTGTCTCTCAAAAATAAACATTAAAAAAAATTTTAATAAAAAATTTAAAAAAAAGAAAAGAAAATCACTTCTTGGTGAAGGGTTGCCCTGCACCTCTTAGAATACTCGTCTGCCATGTGGTTATGCCCTGCTCCAGGTCCTAACCCAGGCTGCAAGTTACAGCTCTTATAATCACACCTACCAGCAGAGCTGTGCCCTCAGAGCTTTACTCCAGTGACTTCCACGGCCATCATTAGGCTCTCTGTGGATCCCAAGCCACAAAGCCAGACTCTGCTTTCCGCCATGCCAAGTCCCTCGCTGGAGACTTTGAGGAGATATTCTGTCAGTCAGGTCAAAGTCTGACCACCCCAGTCCACCCCCATCAAATCCCCCTCACTTCCACACTCTGCTCCGTCCTTTCCCTCCCCAGAAGGGCTTTGTATGCAAACTGACCCAACCTTCTTCAGAGTGCTGCAAACCAGAGGGAGAAGCCACTAAACAAGTCCTCATTACACCTTTCTCCCAGGCCACCACAGCCTCTTCCTCTAGAGCCTACTAAGCCAGTGGCTTCTATATTGAGCTGTGTTGGTCACTGTGACAATTGCCAAAGCCGTATGCCCACAGCTGTAATGCCAGAAGGCCCACTCGCTCTGTTACAGTTAATCTGGTGGATGGTAGATAAGGTTGCAACCTTGATCAAATTGCAACCCGGCTTCTGCCTTCCCATGATCATTACTGTTACCTCAGCACCTGCTGTATCTGAAAGGACTGTGAAAAAGGATCCCCCACCCTCCTACAGAAGTATTTGTAAGTCGTAATGCTGAAAGCATCTTAGCTGAGACATACACACTAAGCATTGGGTTGGGTTCTAAAAAGCATATAACCTGGCACGTTCATCAAAAACTAATTCCATTCAAGGGTGCCTGGGTGGCTCAGTCAGTTAAGTGTATGACTCTTGATTTCAGTTCAGGTCATGATCTCATGGTTTATGAGTTCGAGCCCCACGTAGGGCTCTGGGCTGGCAGTGAGGAGCCTTCTTGAGATTCTGTCTCTCTCCCTCTCTGTCTGCCCTGCTTCAACTCTCTCTCTCTCTCTCTCTCTCTCTTTCCCAAAATAAACAAATGAACATTTAAAAAAACACAAAAACTAATTCAATTCAAATAAATTGAATATATTCAAAAACAAATATGCAAATATTTATACAGCAACTGCCCTATGATCTGCTGTGTAGTCTGTTTCAATCAACAGTTTGGACTGTCTCTGTCTTTGCTGAGATTAACAATGTGCATAGAGTTGTTTTGTAAACATAAGTTATTTGAGCTAAGGGGAAGTAAAAGAAAAAGGAACACCTGAGACTGAGTGCCCACCCGCCTACAAAAAAGATAACCATTTGAAGTTGAGATGCTGGACATTGATAAAACTTTTCCCAGGCTCGGGGGCCCAGGTGGAGGAAACATTACAGGTTTCTGAGTGAGTATGGGATCCAAGGGAAGGAGCCAATAGCACTTAGTGGCTGCAGAAGAGCTGGACTTGAGGTCCAGCCAGAAAAGAGTAAATTTCACTAAGAACTGGGGCTGAGAAAACTCACCGAACAGACCGGGCAATCCCTGGAATGCCTATAGCCAGGCCACCCTGGACTCCAAGATTTTGGAGCACACCTGTAAATTGCTTTCCTGCATGTCACATATGCCCTGAAATTCCTCGTAGAGGAGTCAAATTTAGCTCTGGAAGGGTCATATGCTTCGGATGATTCACCACCAAACAAGTCTAAGGGGGAAGGAGGAACAAGGAGTCAAGATTTAGGTCTTAGGTCACAGGCAAGAGAAGGAAAAGGCTTTAGTTCTTTGGAGGCACTGAAAGCGACAATGAAAAGGGGAGCTAGCCTCCCATTTGAGGGTGTCATTCAGGAACTGACCACAAGCTAAGAATCATTTGTATACAGGAGGGACCACAAGGTCCCTTAAAAGGCCTAATTGGCAAGGAGAAGGACCCTGCACATGTGGCCAGGGTCCCAGCTGCAGCCTGGCTCTCCGCTAAGTCATTGGTCCCACAGATGCCCTTGTGATCCCCAATTGGCTGACATCCGTGCGCTGAGAGACCCCACCTGGGTGAGCTTTGTGGCAATGCACGGTTCTGAAATCTTAGCTCGTTGTCAAGGTGATCCCCACAAAGAGCATCTGGAGCAAAGATTGGCCAGGACATGTTGATCCAGGGTTATGCCTCAAGTTTCCACGGAGCTCAGACAAGAGGAAGGGGCAATTTTTGCCCATGGACATCATCTGGGATATAGGACAGGTCAGCTTTCCAAGGCATTCAAGGACTAAAAAAAAAAAAAAAAAAAATTCTTGGGGAATAATCGGGAGATGTTTCTAAGGACAAGAGATCAGAGCATTAGCAGAAGGGGAAGGGTTAAGAAGTAAGAATTATTGAATATCTACCATGCACCAGCTGCTTTATTTGCATTCTCTCTCTTAATCCTGAAAAAAATTCCATAAAGGAAATGTGACCTTTCTGCATGTGACAAATGAGAAAACAGATTCAGAGAGAGAGAGAGAGTGAGCTGCCCAGGGATGCTACGAAGTGGCTGGGTCAGGGTGCAAAGCCAGCTCTCATTTTTAGCAGAGCCTGTGTTTTCCCAGTTAGACTGGAAATCTAATTCAACAACAACAACAAAATATTAAATGTCTATTGTTTAATAAGGCATAGAGCTGGGCCCTGTGGGCATATACAAATATGAGCAAGACACACTGTCCCTGCCTCACAGTCTACCAGGAGACGCGAGAACTGTAATTATAAAGTCCGGAAACTAATAGTACATAAAATAGTCAATATCAACAGCTCTTCAACCTCACCTTGCACACTCCACCCTCAGTCACTGGATCTGGCTAGTCTGGACTTCTTGCCCACTCTTCTAGCTCATTCCTGCCTCAGAGTTTCTGTATTTGCCCTCTCCCCTGCCTCTCCTGACCTTCCCCAGCTCCCTTGCCCCCTATGTACACCCTCACCCCCTTTCCTCCCTCCTGGCTTTATTTTCTTCCTAACACTGAGGACAGGCTTTGAAGCCTTATTCTCTGGGATCCAGTCCTGGCTTCACCACCTTCTGTGTGATTTTAGGCAAATTAGTAACTCTCTGAGCTGCAGTTCCCTACCTGTTGGTCGACAACAATTGTACGTAGTACAGAGTATTTCAGTGAGGGCAGACGAGAATAATTAATGAAAATACCTAGAGCAATGGCTGGCATAGAGCAACTGCTTCACATAGGACAGCTATCGCTATTATTATTAATTTGTTTGCTTCTTGTGTCTCTTCCCCATTAAAATGTAAGCGCCACGAAGCAGGGATGGGGTCTGTTCACCAGGATGTCCTCAGGGCCCAGCACACGGGAGCCCCACGATAATTATTTATTGAATGAATAACTTTCTACGTGGCAGGCATGGGTTATCCAACTAAAGCTTCATAATAACTCCACGAGGCAAGAACTATCATCATCCCCATTTTACAGATGAGATTCAGAAAGGCTAAATACGTTTCCTAAGACCACACAGCCAAAACATGGCGAGCCAGGACTCAGACCAAGTAGCTCCACCCTCAAACACCACCTGGCTCACAAGCCAGGGGAGGCCGTGGAAATACAGCGAATGAGGCAGACACAACGGGCAGGAAGAAGGAGCGTTGGTCATTTTGTGGCCTTCAGTTTAGGTACCCAGGAAAAGCTGAGTTAGAAGAGGGGGTTTCTGAGTGGGTCTGAAGGATGGGCAGCATTCATGGACAAAGATTGAGGAGAAGGCATTTCTGGAAGAGAAAGGAGGAAGGAGTAGGGCACAGGCCGGAGGACAGGAAAGCTCTGAGCATGTTTAAGAAAAAGCAGATTGTCTGACTAGGATATGAATGCCCTGGGGTGTGACCTGTTGAGTCACTGCTGGCCAGTCACTGCTGGAGCTAATGCATTATTTGTAAAGGGGTGGCTGCTGAGGGAAATTATGCAATGCCAGCCTTTTCTGTGTCCAGAGGTGGAGATGGTTAGTCACCTTGGAGCAGACTTTTGTATTGATGGGAAAAATCACTTGAGTGATTCCTTATCCGGGGAAGGGGGGAAATGGGGAATTTTTCCTGTGGTCTGGCCAAGGCTGCCCCCTCCTCACCCCTCTGTATGTAGAGCCCCGGAGCAGTGGAGCCAGGAGAGGACGAGAAGCAATTTGCAAAGGAGCCCTTCTGGAAGGGAAGTGACCACAACCACACTTTCTTCCCAGAGTGGGAGGGTAGAAGCAATTAGCCCTGATTATGGCTCAGTTCACAGGAAAGGGCATCAATGGCCCAGAAGGAACTTGCCCCGAGGTAAGAGCCCTGGGCTGGTGCCCTGAGTTTAACACAAAGTTAAGGCAATTGGTGTGGCACAGGGTGATGACACAGAACACAGGGTCCCTCAGACCCCAGCCACGGACCAGTATCATGCTTTGGAAGCATCCACTGGGCACATGAGAGAACTGGAAACCATGACCCTGGGTCATAGCCCTGCTGTGATTGCTCAGAGCTCGCTGCATCATTGAACACATGTCTGTAGACAGGGAGGAATGGAATGCCATAACCAAAATAGTGACACAGTTGGAATGATAGAACATTCTAGTGCTCTCTGCCTAGATATAGAAACAGTATTGATAGCCACTTGTGATGTTTGGCTAATTCTGAAGGAGATGAGCTTCAAAAGCAGGATATCAGCCTTTCTGCTACTAAGAGAAGAGGAGCTAGAGGAACCAACTAGAGGAAAAAAAAAGAGATTGAAATGTGACCATATTTTTACTTCAACCTAATGACGTGGTTATAATTTTCTAGAAATAAGCAAAGACATCTCCCAGCAACGCCCTTCAGCAATAACGCAAGTGACTGGTGAGTCACAATATGGTAGGAAGAGGGCGGAGCCTGAGAGCCCAGGACGAGGAACAGTGGCAGGAGAGCAGTAAGGGGTGGGAAAGCAGGCTGATGCCAGGGAAGACACACTCTGTCTATGTCTATGGCTGCCCCAGCCATCAGCTAGTCCCCACCTTACACTTCAAAGATTATAGAGATGTTTAGAACAGACTTAAAACTGCCACGCAAGGACTACACTACAAGTTGTGATCCGTTCTACTGTTGATGGACATTTGGGCAGTTTCCAGTTTAAGGATATTATAAATAGTGTATATACCAGCACATATCTATTAGTGAACATATGTAAGCATTTCTTTTGAGTGTCTACTCAGGAGCAGAATTGCTGGGTCATTTGGGTATCACTATGTTCTGCTTTAGTAGACACTGTGAAACAATTACTTAAAGTGGCTGTACCAATTTATACCTCGTACCTGAACTGCGTAAGAGTTTCAGTTATTCCACATCTTCACCCAAACTTGGTATCATCAATTTTCTGGTGGGTGTGTGAGGATGTTACATTGTTTTTAAGGTGCCCTAATACTCTACGGACAGAAAAGGAACCTCTGCTTTATTCCTACCCGTATGACCACTTGAGGTTATGAAAATAATGTTCTTGCTTTTATTGTCTAAAGCAATGCTTCTACAATATCCTACGAGCCAACTCAAAGTGTTAGGCCAAAAGAATAACTTTTTTTTTTTTTTAAAAAAAGCGTTTCCTAATTTATACCAAAAAAAAATAAGTGGATAAAAATTTTACTTAAAGTTCTCCAGCAAATTTTTCTTATATTTTTGTCACCCATTGTTGCTTCCCACTAGCAAATTCTAGTGGCCAACAAAATAAACAAATAATAAATGAAACAATAACCTCTTCCAGTCCATCACATGGAATTATAGAACATGCAATTTGCTTCTATAATTTTTTTTTGTAACCATAAGCATTTCCTGCTAAGTATACAGGTTCCTCTGTGCTAAAGAGGCCCTTAATGTCCATCATTCTCTCCTCTGAGATTCTATCTTCCTCATAGCTGGGAAAAGGAAGCCCTATATACCATATGATCCTCTTCTGCCCACAACTGATTTCATCAAGAATAAACACACCTGGCTCAAGGTGAGCCAATCAGATCCTCTCTCTTGCAGCAGTTAGGAATTAGGACTTAAAGGCTGAGTCAGCTTTTTAGAGCCATATAGTTATATGAAATTGGAACCAAAATTGACACGAAGTTACACGAAAGCCACGTGAAAGCTGATGTGATGTTGGCATGAGCAGAGCTTAGGAATATATACCTACAAGAGGGTTTGAGAGCAAAATTAAGTATGGGTTGCACAAAATGATTTCAGTCTCAAAAATCCGAATTATTTCAGTTATCTAGTACTATGGCAGGACAAGGGGAGATGAATGTCAGCTACTTTTTGTCATTAAATCAGAAAGACATGGAGCCTGAAACAGAGATCCAGACTCAGAAAAAAATCTCTTAGCCTGTTAAGAAGAGTAATCCTGAAGAAGTCTTCTCAAATAAGGGATGATAAATGGAAATTAATGGTTCAGATGCCATTGATACTAATTTAAGGTGCATTAAATATCATTGATTCTGGTATTTGACATCATTAAGTATATATCATGATTTTCATTATTTGTGCTGTCTTTGTGGTCTATTTTAATGAATGTAAAATAATTCATAAGCTTTCATCAGCTCATCTAGTTATTGTCCATTTAGTGTAATTCTTTCCCATTCAATTCTAAATCTTTCTAATATGAATACTCCAGTCACATGGCTAGTAGGTTGTGGACCTCCAAAGTTGGAGATGAACTATTGAATTAACAGACAAGTTAGGAGGAAAACAGCAGTGCTCCATTTAACAGCTTATTGGTTTATTTTTGGTAAATATATCAGTTAGAATTGGCTAGGTTTTGCCATGGTAACAAAACTCCCAACTATTAATGGCTTAAACAGACAAAGATGTGTTTTTTGCTCATACCACATTTGATGTAGGTTGGCAAAGGACCTCTACTCATCATAGTCACCCTGGGACTCTGGTGAACAAACGCTCATCTCAACGTAGACATCCACAAGGACTATACTACAGGGAAGGGGATGAGGAGCATCATGCACTGACTTTAAAAGCTTCCATTCACATTTATTTGGCCAAAACATGTTATATGGCCATGCCCACGAAAGAAAGTGGAGAAGTGCAAGCTCACCATGTGCCCAGAAGAGAACCAAAATATGTGAGACTGGTCTTAATGACTAACGCAGTGCGTGTGATCACAGTGTATTTCTATGTGTATTACCAGCTGGCTTTTCTGCTGGCAAAGTGGCCTTCTCATTTGTATGATGGAATTAAGTAAGTCAATAATTCATGGTATTTCACAGGTGTGCTGACACCCGAGTTCATTTGAAAACTGCTGGTGCACCCCGTAGTGGGAATTCCAGTTAGGTGGGCAGGTATCATACCACATAGACAATGCTGTCCACCATAACTTAGGTCAGTTCTATTTCCAGACTTTGGTGTGCATGAAATATTATAAATCTGGGCACTAGTCTGGGTTTTGGGAACTCTCTGAGAGAAAAGAATGCAGCCAGATATTCTGGATCCTGTTGGACTTACAGAACCATGGTACAACCACATGTGAGGGAGTGGGGGTGGTGGTGAACACCATAGTGTTATGTCATGAGCTGGCTTTAAATCTCAGACACTCACCTTCCTTTCCTGTCAAGTGAAGAAGTTGAAAAGGAGCAATTTATTTTTATTTGTTTATTTATTTATTTATTCATTCATTCATTCATGCATGCATTTTATTTTAGAGAGAGAGCATGAGCACCAGAGAGGGACGGGGCGGGGGCGGGGAGGGGGAGGCAGGAATCTTAAGCAGGCTCCACGCTCAATGCCAAGCTGAATGCAGGTCTGGATCCCACCACCCTGGGATCATGACCTCCGCGGAAATCAAGAGTCGGATGCTCAACTGACTGAACCACCCAGGCGCCCCTAAAAAAGAACAGCTTTTAAGTATACAACCCTTTACAGAAATAGTATTCAGAATCCCAGTGTATAAAATAGATACAACGTGATGCTAAAATGGGGGGATGAAGGACCAAGCCTCACATCCCATTATACATCACAGAAAACAGCAGTCCTTGAAGCATGTTCACACAGAATCTTGAGAACTCCAGGGAACATGACTTAAACGCTAGGATTCTGTACCTGTAAGATGCTTCCCTGTGATTCTGTTACTCTAGCTTTAAGGCCAGCACTTCCTGGTTCCAGGTCTAAAGTAACCACGCTCTTCGGGCTGAGCAGGGGGTAAGGGAGGTGGGCTTTGCTGGAGGCTGGGGGGTTGAGAGGTGGGGAGTGGGCAGCGGCAAGAATGTTGGCGACCAGAGTAATTATTCTAATCTGCAAGCGAGCTGTTCCCACCTCCGTGCATGTGCGAGCACCTGGAAGTGTGAAGCGTGAAGACTATGCTCTCCCCGGTTATGTCCACCAGCGCCACTATCCCTTGCCTAACGCGGCCCACGTCAAGATCTCTCCGCCAGCCAGAAGGCCTTGAAATAAAAGGAGACCCCCTCGAGCAGCCTCTCCATTGATGAGAATGTGGAACTGGGCCCCATGAATTTCAGCCCGAGCTTTCCGGACGCGAACGGGAGTGCGCAGGCGCGCGAGGCGGCTGTGGGCGCCGCCATGTTCAGATCTGCGAGAAGCGTCCCGCTCCGGTTCAGATCTGCGAGAAGCGCTGCCTGTAGCGTCCCTCCTGCACACCTTTTAAGGGGAGAGTGTGCCCAAGCAGACTCAGAGGATGCTCGACGTGAAGGTCAGCCCGATTCAGGGCTTCCCAGCCCAGTGGGACTACGACAAGAACGACTGGAAGTAATAAGAACCATCTGCTTGTACATCTGAGCCTCCCCTTGTTCTGCCACCTCCGTGCAGCTCAGTGTATTTACTGGAAACTGTTATGTCGCAGTACCGATGCTAACAAGTGAGCAGTTTGCATGGAAGAAAAAATAAATAGCCAGCATTCACAGCCCTCCTTCCCTGGCACCGTGCTTGGCCCAGCCTGGACCTGGCCTCTCACCCCTCCGTGCACCAAAAGGCCACCCTCGGCTACTCCCCATGCCTTGAAAACCGTTATTATTCCGATCCCAAAGCTGCGTGCCCGGGACTGCCAATAAGGCTGACGTCTTTTGCCTCTACTTGCAAGAGGGCAAGCCATGCCTGTGATTTAGAAATCTCACAGGCCAAAGCTCTTCTGTTTCTGTGCCCAGGCTCCGTTTCCTCTTCTCATCAAGTGCAGCTCTTCTGTCATCTAGGTGTCATGAGGTGTGGTGAGAGGCAGTGGAAGGAGGCTCTCATCCCGTCTGAGAATTCCTTGGTAATTCTCCAGGTAATTAATGAGGACTCTGGGAGACACTGGGAACGCCTTTGGAATATTAAATAAAGTGGCTTTTATTCTGGCTCTCTTGCTGCTGCTGCTGCTTCCTCACAACAAAGGGACTTACTGTGCTGTTGTTGGGTGTGTCTGATCATCACTTGGCCACCACAGCCCCAGTCCTTCCTTTGACTTGTTGGGTTGGTCTCCTGTCAGAGTGTTGCTGATGGGAAAAGGATATACCTTTATTTTAAGACTCATAACTATCAGGAGCTCCCTTTCCAGTCATTGACATTGAAATGCTGTACTATTTGTCAATAAGCCTGTCTTTATCTAGGTCATTTGCTTTGTCTTCATTTGAGTCATTCTCTAGCTGCTTGCTACTCAGAGTGGTCTGGACCCTAGACATCACCTGGAAATTTGCTACAAATGCAGAAAATGGGCCCTATCCCAGACCAACTGGGCTCAAAATCTGCCTTTTCAACAAGATCCCCAGGTCATTGCTCTAGTCTATAAAACTGTAAAAGATTGAGTGACATTGCAATGGTGATAGCCCAGCTGTCTCGGAGAAGGACATTTTCACAAAAAGCAGTCATCCAGGACTGGGGAGACCTGGCTTCCAGTCCTGACTTAGCCACTAACCCGCTCAGTGGCCTTTGCCAAGTGATTTAACCATTCTGGAATCTTGGATGAGCTGAACTCCTGACTCTCCAAGTGCCTGCTCTGAGGACAGAAAAGAGAAAGGTAAGCTCCCTTCTATATGCTGATGACATGGTTTTATTGCCAGGCACTCAATAGACAAATGTCCCCAAGATCTAATTCCGAAAAGAAGAGCTTCAGAGCAGCTACCATAGTCATTTTGTTTTGTTAACTGTCCTTCAGCATTTAATTGTTTTGTCAAACACAAGGCTCTCTAGGGCAACTCACTCCATTCATTTACCTTTTTGTAACCTCTTTGCTCTTCGGTTCTCCCAGCTTCCAAAATACGTGTGATCACATCTGCCAGGCATAGACCCTAGGGAGAAAACTATGAATGAGTGTGAAGGCTGTTAATAACTATAGCATTGTGAAGAACAGTGAAAAGTTATTAACAACCTAAATGCCCGGCAACAGGGAACTGTTTAAATAATACACCAGTAATAATACATAATAAATGATGGCACCCGCAGAATCAAATTCCATGGAAACAATGTTGAAAACATGTCTCGAAAGATATGGACAGTTGTTAGTGACTTCTCACTGATTAACAAAAATATACTGAAGACTATGGTATGGAGTGTGATTACATTCCAATTTGAATAAAAGTGTATAAATATGCACACGAAAAAAGACTGAAAGCATGATGCTCGTTGCTTGTGAGTCCTGGTACACTCTGATTATGGGCAGTTTTATGTTCTTCGTTTTGCTTATCTGTCTTTTCCATAGTGCAAGAGCATTATAATTTTCTAAGGGAGAAAGTTTTTGTTTTGGTTTGGTTTTTGAAAGAAAGGCATAGCATTCCTAAGAAAATAGAAACACTATTTTTATCATCATTGTATTCATCAGTAGAGAAAGCTGCCTCTGGCTGGGGGAGAGCAGACTTTAAGAAATACCTCTGCAGAGGGGGAGGGGAGCTATCTTTTGCCTTCAGAGACCGAGAAGAGAGGGGGGGAGTAGAGAGGAAATCATAAATTCTTCCTGGAGGACAGAAATGGAAACTCACAGCCCTGCAAACAAAAAGGCAGCAGAAGTAGATGGCATGCCTCCTGCAAGAGTGTCAAAGTGCTACTTGGAGGCCTGGCTGGGGGTGTGCAGACAGCATTTCTCCCGACTCTGACCAAAAACAGGACAATTCACCTGCCACATGATCCTTGTAAAACACAAAGGAAGGTGATTTGTTTGAACCAAGTGGAGGCATTTGATTCTGACCTACCTTACTCCTTATTCATTGAAACGTTTGTTTTCTTCATTTAAAATCTCTCTAGAACAGAACTAGCAGTGATACAAAGCCTAATGTCTTTTCTATTGTAAATAATAGTGATGGTGGTGGTGATGGTGATGATAATTAGCGGTGATTCTGGTAGTGATAGTAGAGGAAGTAGCAGTAGTAATAATACGTGCCAGCTAGTTGCCTATATGGTTTTATTTAGATCTTCATAAAAAACGCTTTGAGACTGGGAGTATTTATGAAACCAAAGATTTTTGAGGAACCCAAGGCTCAAAGAAAGTAACCGCCCCAGAGTCGTATAGTAGGAACTGGAAGCTGGATTCTGATAAGCTTTGTGAACTCCAAAAATCTTCCTTTCTCCTGGAACACACCAGAAAATTAAGATGCTACCGGTCCCAGTTATATGTATCAAAAGCCTGATGAAGATAAGCTAATTCAGCCCTCGTTTTACCCCTGTACATGGCCTGAAGTTGGTTCTAAAATTGTCTACAAGAGTCAAATTACATTCAACAAACTCAAGATGCCTTTTTTTGAAATTCAGTGTTTTTCTTACATCAGTAGTTACGAGACTCTTCAAATATTTTCCTCCCCACTTTACTAAAGAACCACTTCACTTTCCAGTAGATATTACTCTTCCGTCTGGATAATGTGCCAGCCAACATTCCCTGATTTGGCTGTCACTAGTAGGAGACTTTCCCTGGTCTCTCCCCTGCTAGAAAACTGTTTGCTAATGAGCAGAATTCAAGATTGGTGCACTCTGACCCTACCCAAGAGTATTTAGTTAGAAAAAGATTAAAAGAAATTTTATTTCTCAGCTTTTATAGCGTGGTCAGATGTGTTATTTTTCCTAGTGATGAAACTGAGTTGAAGGACATTATACAGCAGAGACATTTCTGCAGTGGCCTAGGTATCATGAACCCATCTGCCTGTTCAGGGGACCCCCATCTCTGCTAAGCCAGAAATGTGGGGACTGTCTGGGTATCAGGAAACAGGTGTCTCCCAAAAGCACTGGTCATTCAATGAAAGTACATGACACAGAGGCCCTGAACTTAGAGAGATTAGAGAGAAGCAGGAAATAGCTCAGGAATGTTCTCAGCTGCAAGTAACGGTAAACCAGCGAGGAGTACCTTTTTAAAAGGTAGAATTATTTTTCTCTGTAACAAAAAGTCTGGGGGTTGTCGGTCCATAGTTGTTTTAGCAGCTCAACAATATCATCAAATTCTCTGTTTCTGGCTTTCTATCCCAAATCTTAAGCATGATGGCTTTTCAATTTTGTCTATAACATGTCTCGAGATGCCAGCCACAGCTCCAGATATTATATCTGTGTTTAAGGCGTAAAGAAAGGGTAGGGTGTTGCTAGTCATATCTGATGATTTCATTTGGAATGCAAAGGCTTTCCAAGAAGTTTCCCAACTGATTTTTACTTAGATTCCATTGGCCAAAATGGCTACATGAGCCAGCCCTCACTGTGAGAGAGGCTAGAAATAGAAGTATCTGGTGAGTGAAATTATAGTGAATGACTTTGACTAATCAGATTCAACCTCTGCAACTAGGCCATTACCATCCTAAACAAAACCAGGGTAACCAGAAGAGCTAAACAAAATCATGGTATGTGGGGAAAAAGGAGGGATGGCAGATAGCTGACTAAAATTGTCATGAAGAATAAGATTCCAACTAGTATGAGGAGACTCTCACAGTTTAGTGTCTAATGCTGTGAACTCTTGGCCATCTGAGCTACACATCAAGCTGAAGACATACCTCGGGATTCCAGTCATGCCTCACTTAGGAGGGAACATAGAACCAGGGCCAGAGGCAGCAACAGCTGCTCTGGAATCAGTGGTGACAATGTTGTATGTTAGTGTTCTTTCGTGAGCAACTGTTGATATGTGTCCTGAGATTATAACCTGTCTGGTCACTTGGAATCTACAGGTCTCTGCTCCCTCTACCACTGCCAACTTCTTAGATACTTATAAACTTTTCCTTAGACTATGGATCTGTAAGAAGTGCCCCTTGCCTTAGGCTCTTGCTTCCTGCAAAGAAAGAAAAATACACCTAAATGCCCACTAAACTGAGAATGGTTAAAGAAAGTACGGTATATCTTTACAATGAAATATGATTTGGCAGTTAGAGAGATTGATGTAATTCTGTATGTGCTGATATGGAAAGATCTCTAAGGTGTTTATTAAACGATAAAAAGCAAATTGCAAGACAACAGAGCGTGATACCATGTACCTCTAGGATAAGCTTTGTGGTAGTTGTCAAATATGTCTATAAATTCTGTTACAACTGCTTTCAATCCTCTCCCCCACCCCCACCCCCTGGAGTGTGGGCTTTTTGTAGTGATTCACTTGTAGAAAAGAATGAAGCAGAAGTAGTGGTATGCAATTTCAAAAAAAATGTCATAAAAATGCTATGGGCTTCCTCCTCCTTCTCTCTTAGATTGCCACTCCTGGGGGGAAAGTTAGTTGCCGATGTCGCAAGGACACTTAAGCAGCCTGTGGCAGTACCCATGGGGCAAGAGATCAAGCCTCCTGCCAACAGCCGTATGAGTGAGCCATCTTGGAATAAAGTTCTACACATCCAGTCAAGTCTTCACATGGTTGCAGCCCCTGCCAGCATCCACCCAGATCAGAGACCCTAAATTAGAACCACTCAGCTAAACTGGTCCTGAATTCCTGACCCGCAGATAATACATGTTTGCTGTTGTATGCCACGAATTGGCATACTCACTAAATTGTGAGTTGTTATACGATAGTGGATAACTAATATGACCTCCTTATGTACATATGTAATAAGACTCAAGCCCTTACACTGTGTTAGTCACTGTTTTGAAAGTACTTACATTTGATCTTTACAAAAACCCTATGAAGTAGAGTCCAATATTATCCTTATTTTACAGAGGAAGAAAGCAAGGCACAAAGAAGCAAATTAATTTGTCCCAAGGCCACAAAGCTATTTGAACCCAGATAATATTAGAATGATTACTTGTAACCTCTTATACTGTACTCTGTGTGTGTGTGTGTGTGTGTGTGTGTGTGTGTGTTGCAGGTGTTTTGGTGTGATGTGCTGTGTGCATGGAAGAAGTATGGGATTGGGGCTCCTGAGTGGCTCAGTCGACTGAGCTCTGACTCTTGGTTTTGGCTCAGGCCATGATCTCACCATTTGTGGGTTTGAGCCCCACCTCAGGCTCTGTGCTGGTGGCATGGAGCCTGCTTGGGATTCTCTCTCTCCCTGTCTTTCTGCCCCTCCCCACTCATGTTTTTTTTTTTTTCTTCTCTCTCTCTCTCGGTCTCAAAGAAATAAACACTTTTTTTAAAAGAAAGAAAAAGTATGGAAGATAAATATCAAACTGTTGATCACAGTTACTTCTGGGGACAGAGGTTGAGTTGGTGAGAGATAAATGAAAAGGGAAATTTTCATTTTTTTCCTACCAATTTCTGTATTGTTTGAGGGGTTTTTTTCATACAACATACTTGTATTAATGTACTATTTGTGTAAGTAAAATTACTAATTTGGCTAATAGATGTGTACTATTCAAAGAAATGAAGTGTCAGGAAAAGAATGGGCACATCTGACCAAATACAAGATATCAGCCATGGATTTGCTTAGGAGTGAATCAGAATCAGTGAATCCTTTGGTGGATTTGCAGGGGTAGAGGGAGCACTCCCAGCCCCCTTCCCCTCCAGCTCCAGACTTCCTCCCTTTCCCACCATCCATGAGGCATGTAGAAGATGTGTGCCCTCTCTGATGTGTCTTCCAAGACATGCCCAGGAGTCCTGCAACTTGCTCTACGGCTGCCCCCCATGCTTGACACGTGGTGTCCTATCTGCAGACCACAAGTAGAACAGTTGGCCAGGACACAGGCAATCTATTTGTAGTCTGAGCCAAGGCCTGGTTCAGGAATAGACTCTGGGAGCAAAGTGATTCAGGAATAGACTCTGAGAGCAGGGTTTCTCCCTTGTGATTGGGAAGGATCATGTGGCTGGCGTGCTCCCTGACACTCCTTGTCACTGTGGGGAAGATATACTTAGTGTCTAGTGACAGAACTGTAACTAGAACCTTGCTGCCTTGGTAACTCCAGGGCACTGGTCAAAACCTGATCCTGTCTATTTTTACAAGCTCACTTTGTGGAGTGGTGATAAGAGTTATCTTTCTGATGCAAGACAGGATCAGATGGGCCTGCCCTGGTGGCCTGTTGCAGTAGGCATGGGGTGATGCATGGCCTTGAGCTTCTGATATGTGAGAAGTCACACCACTGCCCACTATCCTCCCAGATGACTGCAGTGTGGTAGGAGGTTTGCCCAGCTTGTAGGAACAGGGCTATCACATGTGAATGCCAGACACCTTATTAATATGCCCAGATAGAAGGCTTTTGTCCTTACCCCTAAAGTAAAAGAAACCAGGTCTCATAACAAACTTTTGCCCCCAGAGCCTCCATTTATCGAGCAACAACCACAGTGACCTCATTAATCAATCCCAGTAATTTTTCTCAACTGAGCCTTCAAAATTAGCCATGGAAGACCACCTCTGGAAGCCTCTACCAACCAATATTATCCCTCCCTGTGATGAAAACTAGGAGCCATCCTGGGCTGGAGGTACTGAGAAAAACAGTAGTGGAAACTTGACTAGGAAAGAGGATGAAGTTGTACCCAGTTCGAAGGTGGTGTTAAGGTGAAAGAGCCTGGGTGTATCACCATGGTGAGGAAGAAGCAATGAGGGCTGAATATTGGGATTTAGACATTAATAAGAGTTGGTAGAGACTTAGGGTACAAGGCAGTGTTAGGACTGCTTCTTTTATCATGTGACCCTGGGTAAATTCCTTCCCTACTCAGGTCCTCAAACTTCCTACCTGTAAAATGAGTGAGTTGGACAGGAAGCCTTTATCACCACTTCTAGCTCTGACATCCTGTAATACAAATAACACATCCTATAATCCTATAATAAATAATATTTTTTATAGTATAGCATGGCATTTGGTGACTATTAACCACAGTACCCCTTAGTTTTCTCTTCAGGGTTGAGTGGAGGGGACTTCTAGTAACTTACCAATATCCTTTCCCCTTTTCTCATTAGTAAAAGAATTACAGTTTTTAAGCAAGCAATTTCACTTAGCTGAAAGACTTAATCTCCCACATTCCCAGCAAGTTAACTATGTTCTATCCAATGAGATATAAATTAAAGTGTTATGTGGAACTTTGGGGAACTCTCCTTAAAAAGGAAGAGGCTGGGGGCACCTGGGTGGCTCAGTCCGACTTCAGCTTAGGTCATGATCTCATGGCTCATGAGTTACAGCCCCGCATCTGGCTCTGTACCAACAGCTTGGAGCCTGCTTCGGATTCTATGTCTCCCTGTCTCTCTGCCCCTCCTGTGCTCACACTCTGTCTCTCAAAAATAAACAAACTTAAAAAAAAATAAAGAAAATATTTAAGAAAAGGAAGAGGATGATGTGATGGGTATAGTCCCTGCCTTAGAGTTGCTTAGACTGTTTTGGTAGAGAGAAATAAAACACTGGAAAAATTAACATATACACTACAAAAGCATACATGCCTTTGTCTTCAACCAGTTGACCAGCTGTTCCATTCAGTCTTCCAGGAGGAAGTAACTGGAAAAATTTTAACTTATCCATTCAACAACAAATATTGAGTTCCCATTATATTCCATATTCTGCTGAATTAATCATCTATAAAATTTGACCTCAGGGTGCTCTCAAACCCAAGAAAGACACAATATTGACCTAATATTTTAAAATCATATTTAACCAGGGACACCTGGGTAGCTCAGTTGGTTAAGCATCCAACTTCGGCTCAGGTCATAATCTTACAATTCATGGGTTTGAACCCCACATTGGGCTCTGTGCTGACAGCTCAGAGCCTGGAGCCTGCTTCAGATTCTGTGTCTCCCTCGCTCTCTGCCCCTCCCCTGCCCATGCTCTGTCTCAAAAATAAATAAAACATTACCAAAAAAATTTTTTAATAAAAATAAACAAAATCATATTTAACATTAAAATACAGATTTTTTTCAGCTTTTATTGAATAATAGAAGAGTTGGCAACATGAAACTTATATTCCTACCTGACAACAATTTGCTGGAACAATGCCTCCTTTCAAGGGGATTTTGTTCTCCAGTTTATGACAATTGTTACCATTCATTTTCTTTACACCAAACTGTTTTATCCATTTCCATTATTTCCTCACTGGCCCTGTAGGGCATTGGGGGTTGTGACCCCTGCCCTAAAAGCTAAGATGCAAGGGGGGGTCATATGTTCCATTATCATCAGAAACAAACATTTTTAAAGCATTTATATATCAGAAGACTAAATTTGAAATATTGTAGGCCTAAAATCTACTTGAGCCTCTGTGTTGATATTTGGAAAGAGAGAGAAAAGAAGGGAGAAGAGATGAGGAAGAACAATGCAAAGAACAATAAAATCCTGTTTCGTCCTTAAAAGGGATGAGAACAGCACTTCTTCCTGCTCTATTTGGCTGTCTTGGGTTTAGATGAAATAGTGGATCTCCAGCATCCATCTTTGACATAAGGAATGGTGGATCAGAGATGTGGAAGGATTTTGAGTCTCTGATGACTTCATGGAACAGCCACAAGTATTATGTGAGAGAATAACACCTTGGGAGTGGAAACCATTATTTTGTGTTTTCTGTCTCATGAAGCCAACCCGAATCCTACTGATTAAAAGGTTCAAGTCCAACTCTCAGGCCTGCCTATGAGAGCTTCCTGGGAGCCCCCAGTTTTCTGCAGGAGCTCAATCCACCTGCTACTCAGTTGAAAATCTTGAACACTTCTTTACTCCCCCATTACCTCCTGGTAACCACAAAGATCACTCCAGCCATTCCAAGAAGCCACCTAATCACAGCATTAGGAATCTGATCTTACCTGGCCATGTGGATGCTTTGGGAGACAGATAACAGAAAACCCAAGTCAACTATTTTAAACAATAAGGACATCTTGTTACCTCAGTTGACAAGGAGTCCAGAGGTAGAGGAGTTTCAGGGCTGGAAAATCCATTGACTCAGCAATGCCATCTTTGGCTTGGGCTTTTTACATCATTCCATTTTGCCATCTACAGTGTATTGGTATTTGTCCTCAACATGACTCTTGGCTGCAATTACTCCAAGCATCCTGTCCTTATCCAACAAACTCCAAAGCCATGGAGACTAAGATTGTAGGCTTCACTCTCATAGCTCTTTAAGATGAAGGAAGACTTTCCTAAAAGCTCCTATCAACAGGTTTCCCTTCATGTTTCTTTGGTTAGAGTTGTATCAATGTTCATTTCCAAACCAGTCACTGACAGAGAGGGTAGAATTGTTGTGATTGGTTCAAACGAATTAAGATTCATTCTCTGAGGACGGAAAGGGGTATATAATGTCTTCCCTGACACCATGGCTGCCCAATACCAAACAAAACTGGAGTTTTGCTCTGAAAGAACAAGGAGCAGGAAATGGATATGTTGGATATGCAATAAACAGTTCCATCAAACCATGTGACCTTGAGTCATTGATTTTCCCTCTCTGCGTCTCGGTTTCCTTATCTGCAAAATGGAAAGAATGACTAGAATATATCTAGGGCCTCCAAGTTATTTCCCAGTTGATTATGAGTACTGATTGCTAGTGGCAGAAGGTGCTCCTAAACTGACTGACATGTAGGGATCACAGCAGCATCAATAATAGCGTAAGGAGGTCTAGAAAGGATTCATTGGAGTGTTAAGGCTGTAGTGTCCTTAGCTGTAGCCTCCTCCCCTAGGGAGCCCCTTTATAATATAAAAGTCCTCCTTAGTCTCTCTCAAGCCATTGGCCTTTACAAAGAGATGTTGATGCCCATCACTACCCAGACCTCACCCAACCACCTAGTCATCCATTCATTTATTTGCCATTGAGGATCTACTACATTCTGAACTCTGTCTGATTTCCACTCTGCCCTATTAGGGGATGAACAAGAATGGATTTAGGGGTAGGGAGTTGGGGACAGGTAAAAGAAGAGCTGTAAAATCCTGGTCCCAGTTTTTCCTCTTTCAGTCAGTTTAATTCTAG
Source organism: Panthera uncia (assembly GCF_023721935.1). Classification (NCBI taxonomy): domain Eukaryota; kingdom Metazoa; phylum Chordata; class Mammalia; order Carnivora; family Felidae; genus Panthera; species Panthera uncia. The sequence goes on from NC_064818.1 coordinate 50,070,785, forward strand.
TTCACAGCTCACTTCTCCCAGGGAGCTTACCAGATTCCTCTAGCTTCCTGCTCAGTCTGTGGTCTGCCAGGAGAATGAGAAGTCACAAAACAAATTATGATGCATCTTTCTGAAGCATCAGATAATGTGGAGATTGGGGAAAAGGGTGAGTTAGGTAATGAAACTTGTCAGTGGTTTAAAACATTCTCTTAGATTGAATTATTAGAAAGCAAAGATGGTATGAATTTTTTTAAAGAAATATTATTTTTTGTTTTTTAAAGATGTTTTTTAATGTTTATTTTTGAGAGAGAGGGAGCGCACGCAAGCAAGGGAAGGGCAGCGAGAGAGTGGGACAGAGGATCTGAAGCGGGCTCTATGCTGACAGCAGAGAGCCCTGTGTAGGGTTTGAACTCACAAACCGTGAGATCATGACCTGAGCCAAAGTCAGATGCTCAACTGACTGAACCACCCCAGCTCCCCAAAGAAATAAGATTTCTTTTTTTTTTTAATGTTTATTTAGTTTTTTTTATTTTTTTATTGTTTTTTTTAACATTTATTTACTTTTGAGACAGAGAGAGACAGAGCATGAACGGGAGAGGGTCAGAGAGAGGGAGACACAGAATCTGAAACAGGCTCCAGGCTCTGAGCTGTCAGCACAGAGCCCGATGCGGGGCTCGAACTCACGGACAGCGAGATCATGACCTGAGCCGAAGTCGGCCGCTTAACCGACTGAGCCACCCAGGCGCCCCAAAAATAAGATTTCTAAGAAATGTCATGCTTCATGCTATGGCCCGCAAATCACTTAGAGAATGACAGACACCATCCTCTTTGGTTAGATGGGAACCTGGGGAAGAAATTCTGAGAACCCATTTATTCAAACGCCTTAACTGCTTGATAGCTTAGTGTCCTTAGGAAAAGTATTTAACCTCTGGAAGTCTGTTTTCTCTTCAGTTAAAGGAATCCTGTTGTTAAATGGAGATGCTAAGTGTACTTCACTAGATAAGTATAATGGGCAGAAGTGATATTGCATGGAAATGCTTAGCATGGAACCCCAATAAATATTAGCTTTATATTAAGTAATAAGTGCTTACTAGTCAAAAAATAACAAACAGCTAATAGTGTTTAGCATCTACTGCATGCCAAGCACTGTGGTAGGTATCAGGAAGTAAAGGTACAGAAGGGAGTATTTTGTAATTAAGTACCTACTTTGTGCCAGGCATTGGGCATAGTCTGAGCTGGGATCTTTTATATATTCTTTTTCATTTGATGAAAGATAAAAAATGCAGTGCACGTCTCTTAGATGCAAGGCAGTGTGCCAAGAGCACAGAATGCCCAGTGCTTGGAACTTTACTTCACTGGATCATAGGTGTGACAGGAATTTGTACTGTCCCAAGTATCTTCTCTTAAAACCCACTCCCTTTAATTTATAACAATGCACCCTGTTAATTATTAGTATGTATTTGGTATACGCAGTTATCAAAAGCAAAGAGCTAGAGACAATGTGGGTAACTGCCGGTCACCAAAACCCTACCAACTCTAATTTACTCTAGCCGTCAGTTCCAGCCTCCTGGATCACGATATCACTTTTGGAGCTTTACTTTATACCATGTTAGCATTCAGACCATGTACCACAGCTGGAATTCTGGCTGTGTTTATTTATCAGGCGAGCAACCTTGGGCAAGCCACTTGACCTCCCCGAACTTCATTTCTTCATTTGTAAAATAGGAATAAAAATAGTCTCTTTCTCATAGGATTGAGTGGTTGCTTCCTTATGTGTTAAGCAGGACAAAAATAGTTCCAACCTTATACAATTGAATGAGGTAATACACATAAGCCCTTAGCACATGGCCTGGGACATGGAACATGTAAAATAAGTGAGGTAGTGGCTGTTATAATAATTATTATTAGCTCCTTACCGCTCTGCATAACCTTTTACCAGAGATAGAACACTGGTTCATTTTGCTCCTTGGTGTGAGTCATCTTCCATCATCTCCCGTGGGATAAATATGAGAAAATCAGTGGGAGACCAGGAAACATGGAAGTAAGTGAGTCCTCAGCTAGAATAATCCATCTTTGGGGATGGTGTCAGAACTACCCCCTGACTGAGCAGGTATTATGCTGGACTCTTTACATGCCTCTTCAGACTTAATCTTCAAATTACTCAATGAGGAGGATATCCATCCCACTACTCCACACGGACTCCTCCTGTGCCTCCCTGATTCTTCCTTCAGAATCTGGAGGGGGAATTTCTCCTCTGACATCAATAAATATGACCCAGTTATGGTGTTTCCCTGGCTAGCTGACACCCAACAGGATGGCATCATTTTATATGAACATTCCTTACCCACGTGTTAGCCCATTTTAATTTCTTTTCAGGGTATTTGTATGTACATCTCTGTGTTTTCTGTTTTCAGCCCAAGTGAGCAAACTATCCTTTGGCTCATAAGGGCACACATCAGATATTTTTGGTTCTGTCACTCTTGAGAGACAAGAAAGAGTCCCAAATAGAAAGGCAGACCATTACTATATGTTAGTTCCGGAGACCCTTGAGAATTGAGGAAGAAGCTACTGGAGAAAAAGCAGAGGTGTCTTACACAAGCAAATTGATATTGAGCATCTTAACCCTTCTGGGCCTTGGTTTTCTCTTCTGCAAAATGAAGACATTAGAGGCCATGATCTCAAGCTTCCTTCGTTTACCCATTCAATAACTACTGGGCTCTTGCTATCTGCCAATCACTGGGGATACCACAAGACCAAGCCAGACTATGTCTTGCTCTCATGGACCTTCTATTCTAGTCACAAAGACAATGAATAAATAACTTCAGACAGTGAAGAGTACCATGAAAAAAATAATGAACAGTGATGAGAAAGACAGTGCCTTGGGTGGGGTAGGGGAGAGTCCCTTTCTTTGGGATAGTCAGACAAGGCCCCTGAGGAAGCCACACTTAGGCAAAGATCTGAATGAGAAGAACCAGCCATGGGGGAAGAGGGTGCTGAGAAGAGGGAATAGTTAACAAAAGTTGTAGAGTATTCGCTGAGGAGACACTCCGGGTGTATAACACAGGAGCCACTGAGCAGGCCCGGATGAGGAAATGCTGCTTTCACACAGGCTGCGATGGCATGTCTGCATACGGGCATGACCTGACGACTCCTCTGCAAACATTCACAAGTGCCTCCTGCATGTGAGGCTCAGCGCCTCCAAGTCGGAATCACTGCTCCGAGCCCAGGGGCTGGAGGCAACCGAGAATGCACACTGACCTTTCTGAGCAGTAGTGACAATGATAAATGACAGGGGATTTGGATGCTCGCCCTTGACTATAAGAGGAAACAGGCAGATTGTGGGCTAGGGTTCATGTTCCAAAGCTTGAGTTTCACCAGCTATGCAGTTTCTAGAGCGGCTTGCTCCCACAGAGCATGGCAGGCATTTGGACTTAAGGACCGCTCAGCTATCTGCCAAGATCTCAGAGCCAGGGATGAACAGGCAGCTTCACAGAGCGTGCAGCCTCTGCGTGGGGACGGACTGGCCCGGTGGGCACACGGCTGACTGCGGCAACAGAAGGGGCTGTGCTGGGAGTCAGAACACTTGGGCCCAGGCCCAGCAGTGCCGGCAGGAGTTGGGAAACCTCTTCGGCCATTAATATGGGAACAAGGGAGCATCTGCTAGGGGCCAGGCATGGAGAGGGCTCCTCACGTATGGGATCTCATTTAACCCGCAGCACAAGCCCTTGGGGGGAAGTGCTAACATTATCCCTAATAGATGAGGCTGCAAGAATTTTTGCAACCTGCCTGAGGTCGCTCCATGGCAGAGGTGGGATTCTAACTTGAGTCAGGCTAATTTTAAATTGCCCGGTCCTTTCTGTTAGCAATTCATCAATTACGTGGGGATAGTAATTATGTGTGTCCTACTCTCCTCGTGTACTTGTTGGGTGACTCAAAGGAGGTGAGAAGGTGCTTTGTAAACACAGATGAGCTATTCCTGGGTCTGCTGGTCCTAGAGTGGTTCCCAGCAGCACAGCTGTCTGCACAGCTTCCTGCCCACCCCGGGCCGCACACCTGTTGCCCACCGCCCGCTCCTGTACAAAACACCTGCCTGCACCACTACCGCTACCCCTGAAAGGGCGGCCCTGCGGCCCCTGCAACAGCGACACATCCCTGCCCTTCCCCGGAGCAGCCCCGCCCCGGCCTTGCTGGGAAGTCTTGGCATTCGGCCAGCAGGATGGGGAGGGTGTGTGGAAAATCTGAGGAGATGTTTTTCTTTCTTGGGAAGAAAGCCAGACTGCAGTTCGCTGGAACTGTATAAATTATGCACCCAGAGAAGATTTAGTTTAGAAAGAAAAAGGAAAAAAATCTCTTGCTGTTTGCTTAATGAGCTGGGTTGGCCGAGCCAGGGCCAAACCTCACATAGTTGGCCTAACTTGCTGTGTTTGCAAAACAGGCCCGTGTTCCAGGAGATGGCCGAAGCCCACAGAGCGGCCAGGATTTCTGTGCAGGCTTCTCCATGCCACCTTCCACCCCCTTGCTCCAGCCTGGGCCTGCAGCTCGGTTTCTTGGGCCTAGAGGCTGGGGGCTCAGGGGAAAGGTAGGCCACGGCGATCCCTCTCCGCGCACGCCTGTCTCACTCCCTACCCTTTCAACCCCATGAAGCCCAACTGACCAGAGGACACTGCCTCTAGGAAGCCTTCCCTGAGGCTGGGTCACGGCTCTTTCCTAAGTGCTCCCACAGCACCTAGTATTTATCACACAGGATTATTGGGCTGGCCGCCGGCCATTCTTCCACAGGTTTCTTGACAGCAAGAGATTTGGTCAGTTTTGCTCACTATGGCATCCCCAGTGTGGTATTTCAGTGAAGAAAGAAATGAAGACCACCTCTGCCTTCCTGTGTCCCACTCTGGTACTCTTTTCCCAGTTTAGCTCCAGGAATTCCTTCCAGTAGAAGATGGGCATCCTGGAGGTTATATTGTTGGATTTGTGTTGTATTTTGCTCCTGTTTTTCTGGCCTTCTCTCCTGCTCTTCTCAGCCTCCCACTAAATGCCATCAACAATGAACTGCTTGTGGTGCCTCACCATCCTGTTTCTGCTCCCATGCCTTTACTGACCCTGACCCCTCTCACCCCACCCCTTCACCCCTCAATCCCAGTCAGCCTTGGAGAGTCGGTTCTAACCTCTGTCCACCCAGGAAGTCTCCCACAACCCCACACCCCATCCCAGGCCGTCTACCCTCCCCCATTGGCTTGGGACCCCTTATCTTGGATGTAATAAAAACCCTGCCATGCTTATCACTGGGCTACCACAAGGCCCCCAGTGATTTGTTTATATAGCTGTCCCCCCCACCCCTGACTCCAGGCTACTTGGGAGTAGAGAACCTGCTCTGATCATCTGTGTGTCTCTAGGACTTAGCACAGTGCCTGACGTGTAGCAGCTGTTCAATGCATGCTTGTTGAATTAATTAACTAACATGAAGAAGATAATAATAGCGTGCCATGTCATGGGGCAGAGTGTGATTAAGATCCCAGCAAATGCCATGAGCTCAGAAGAAGGAGTGATTGCTATGGGATGGAGAAGGGGGCGGGTACTGTAGAAAGAGAAATTGACATGAACTAAAGCACAAAAGGCAGGAAGGAGAATGGCCACAGTGTAACGGGAAAAGTGAGAAGTAGTTAGCGCTTTAAAAAACATAAATCAGGAGTGCCTGGGTGGCTCAGTCTGTTAAGCACCAGGCTTCAGCTCAGGTCACGATCTCACAGTTTGTGGGTTCAATCCCTGTGTTGCACTCTGTGCTGACAGCTCAGAGACTGAAGCCTAATTCAGATTCTGTGTCTCCCTTTCTCTCTGTCCCTTTCCCACTCGTACTCTGTCTCTCTCTCTCCCAAAAATAAGTAAACATTAAAAAAAATTTTTAAACAAATAAATAACGTAAATCAGATCATGGCCTACTCCCACATAAAATACCAGTAGCTTCTTCCTGTATTTAGGAAAAAATCCTAATGTCTTATCAAAAACTGTGAGGCCCCATGAATCTAATTCAGGCATCAAACATTGGAAAAGGGAAACTGAGTACCAGAATGACATTTTCAGGGATGCTATGATCACAGTGGGCTTTTTTAAAAAATTTTTTTTAACGTTTATTTATTCTTGAGACAGAAAGAGACAGAGCATGAACGGGAGAGGGTCAGAGAGAGGGAGACACAGAATCTGAAACAGGCTCCAGGCTCTGAGCTGTGAGCACAGAGCCTGATGCGGGGCTTGAACTCACGGACCGCGAGATCATGACCTGAGCTGAAGTCGGCCGCTTAACTGACTGAGCCACCCACGTGTCCCCACAGTGGTTTTTTTTTAATGTTTATTTATTTATTTTGAGAGAGAGAGTGCTCAAGCACGTGTGCATGTGCACACGTGGGGAGGGGGACAGAGAGGGGGAGAGAAAGAATCCCAAGCAGGATCTGTGCTGTTAGCCCAGAGCCCAATGCGGGGCTCGAACCAATGAACTGTGAGATCATGACCTGAGCCAAAATCAAGAGTCAGACGCTCAACTGACCCAACACCCCTCATCACAGTGTTTTTATTTAAAACACTCTTTTGCTTAAAAAAAAAGGTTTTTTTTAAACAAATCGTGTAATATTTTTACTACAAATGTATTTGACTTCAGTTTGAAATCCCTGATACAGTTTTCCAGAGTTTTTTCCCTATGTGAATCAAGTCCTACGAGCCTGCCTTTATATAACACCGTTGAGATTTTTGTTTTTTCCATCATGACCGATTTGAAAGCTGCCCTATTTAATACTGTAGGAACCTATTCTGGAATTGTTTATCTTTTAAATTGCTATGGGGCCTTATGTTAAATAAGGTTTTAGCCTTCAAACCCCGGTCTCCTGAGAACCAGGGAAAGAAGAATTATTTGTTTTTCCATCAGTAGCTGATGAGGCCCCTCCTCATGCCAGCACAGGGCCAGGAGTGACTGATCTGAGAGGGGGGAGAGCTGTGTACCAGTATCAGATGAGAGATTTGAGCCAGGCACTGCGCTGACCACCTTGTGTCCTTTCTTTCTTCCTCTCCCAGTAATCCTAAGGGGTAGCTACTATTACCTTCATTTTATAAGTGAGAAAACTGTGGCTGAGAGAGACCAAAGACTCACCCAAGTCTCACACCAAGTGAGTGTCCGTGTGGGACCCTGAGTCCCGATGTGTGCTTTACCTCAGTCTAAAGCAAAACAGGATTAGCTATACAGAGGAAGAGAAGACCTTGCTCCGACCATTCTCAGTAGGAGAAGCCGTCCCACAGGACACCTCGCCCATCCCTGCCCCCAGTGAATGAGGTAGTAGTAAGAGCTGACAGTGGTTAGCCGTCTGTGTGTGCAGTGCACTTTGGCCTAACTCTGTTCCTCACACTAATAACCTTGAGCGAAGTCATGTAATCCACAGCAGCAGGTATGTAGTACATCTCCATTTTACAGTGGGGCTCACGAGATGCTCAAAGAGGCTAAAGAATTTGTGCTGGGTTACAGGCAGGGACAATATTCCAACTCTGTCTTTTTTTTTTTTTTTAATGTTTATTTTTGAGAGAGAGATACAGAGTGCGAGCGGGGGAGGGGCAGAAAGAGAGGGAGACACAGAGTCTGAAGCAGGCTCCAGGCTCTGAGCTGTCAGCACAGAGCCCGACGCGGGGCTTGAACTCACGAACCGCGAGATCATGACCTCAGCCAAAGTCGGCCACTTAACCGACTGAGCCACCCAGGCGCCCCTCTAACTCTGTCTAGGTCCAAAATTTTTTTTCCACTGCTCCCAGCTTAGAAGAGGCAATAAGCATCAAACCGTGAGGTTTACTACTTGTGACTCCAGGAAGATCACTGAGAAAGAACCGTAGAAACTGCTCAGCAGCGAACAGCTGAGGTAGGAACCTGTTGGATATATATGGAAGTTTCGGCCCCTAAAAAGACCAGTGAGAATGAGCCCAGGAGACTGGAACAGATAGAACTCCTGTTACATTACTGCAGAGCAGGGTCCTTCCAGCTACCGGTACCAGCCTGGAAATAGCCTGGTTCCAAATAGGGCCTGGGCCAAAGTCAGGTTACCCAAAGGCATAACTGATGACCAGACCCAATCTAGATTGAGTAAAAGGTATATAGTCAAGTTTAAGAATCAAAAAACAGCAAGAGCCACCAAAGAACAATCCAAGATGACAGCCTACAAAGAGTATCAATGGAAAGTTTAGAGAGACAGGAAAGCCAACTGACAGAGTGAGGATTGTTTAACCATCCAAGGCCTGGCACAGAGCAAGCAGGTATTTATAGCACAGTGGAGTCCCTTCACATCCTAAGCCAACTAAATGCACTTGAGAGAGTGAAGATGAAGATAGAGAGAGAGAGAGAAGGAGAGAAAGGGAAAAAGAGAGCAGTCCAAGCAGTGCTGTTGACTACACCAGTCATCATAATCCATAAACACATACCCCTGAGTGAATGCGAGGTAGGAGATCAGCTGTCCCACAGGAGAGGAGATCCTCTCAGGCCTCTCTTAGCAAGAGCATCAAATGGCACTAAGGTGATTGTTGTGTTTAAAGGTAAGTATTTTTTTATACATTCTGACCTCTAGATGTACACTAACCAATTCATCTAGTGTTTACCCAAACAATGAATTATATGTCCAAATACTACAGAATAAGAGCTCTGTGACAAACTAAGTGAAAATTCTACAAAGGGTTACATTCCCTGATGCAGAGTCATGGAGAATTTAGACCGGATAAGCTTTTAACCTTTTGTGTTGATGTTGGAATTATCCCCAGTTCAGTGAGACTTCGCTGTTGATGGACGTCTGATGTGGTGAGGGATCTTCTGAAGGCTCAGGGCCCAGAGCCTGACATCTGATATGACCTGATATTTGGCTCGTGAAAAGTGGTTTTGTTTTTAAAATAAATTTCCTTACCGCTAGCAATTATAGTGTGGCAGGATAGCCTTACTGGGAAATGTACGATGGAGGCTCTTCAGAAAAGAAAGAAAGAAAAGCTTTTTTTCCCTTTTGCTCCCCACTCTGCCCTCACCAGTATTCCTGAACCCCTGTACTCCAGGAGATCTGAGGTTCTCTTGCACCAAGGGAGAATTTAGTGGCCTTTGTTTTTGAAAGCTTAGCTCTATTGAGATATAGAAAACAATGATTCAAGATTCAAAGGCATGAAGACTTCCTGGAGAGAGAGAACTGTGGGCAGAGGGGTGAGGAGTATCTGAGAGGTAGGGACATGGACCCTGCTCCTAGGGAGTGTCCCACAGAGGTCTGACCGTGGATGGGGGATGACTGCTAGATGCCTTCAGAAACTGGACGCTAAGCACGGTGGCCTTGAGCTGTAGAGAGGGTCCCTATGGTCAAGACTGTGGTAATGGAAAGCTTAAGGTTTGCAAGGGAGAGCAAGGCCAGAACAGATCAAAGCCTTCAAGAAGCAGTCTTGGGCAGATAGCAGAAGATCACAGCACCAGACACCAGCACAAGGCAGCAAAAGGAGCCATGCAACAATGAAGCTGCCAGGAGTTATAGCCCAGTGTCTCCCATATTTTCCCAGAACCAGGAGTTTTATACAATCCAGTGGAATGGAGGAGCCCCGATGATGACTGATGTTGAATTTTTCCTCTACCCGAGTGAAGAGGGGGTGCTCAAGGTGTTTTATTTTTATTTAGAAAAATGAATGAATGTATTATTTTTTAAGCCTGAGTTCTACTCCATAATTTTTTCCTGAATATCACTATTACTGTAATAATAATAATATCTAACATTAGCAGAAGTTTTTCCATTTACACTTTCACATGCAGAAGTTCTTGAGCTCCAGATATTATTATCCTTTGGGGTGTGGATTATAAAAAGGACTCACGGCCTTTGATTTCATCCTCAAAAGTAGGGACCTCTTTCATAACACTCTTTGGTGCTCTGCTGATGCTTGCCATTGTTCATTTCAACCTTTTAGAGAACTGAGTTTCTTTATTTTTTTAAATTTTTTTAGTGTTTTTATTTATTTTTGAGACAGAGACAGAGCATGAGCAGGGGAGGGGCAGAGAGAGAGGGAGACACAGAATCGGAAGCAGGCTCCAGGCTCTGAGCTGTCAGCACAGAGCCCGACGTGGGGCTTGAACTCATGGACTGTGAGATCACGACCTGAGCTGAAGTCGGATGCTTAACTGACTGAACCACCCAGGTGCCCCTTTATTTTATTTTATTTTATTTTATTTTATTTTATTTTATTTTATTTTATTTTATTTTATTTTTTAAAATTTACATCCAAATTAGTTAGCATATAGCGCAACAATGATTTCAGAAGTAGATTCCTTAGTGCCCCTTACCCAGTTAGCCCATCCCCCCTCCCACAACCCCTCCAGTAACCCTCTGTTTGTTCTCCATATTTTAGAGTCTCTTATGTTTTGTCCCCTCCCTGTTTTTATATTATTTTTGTTACCCTTCCCTTATGTTCATCTGTTTTGTCTCTTAAAGTCCTCATATGAGTGAAGCTATACGATATTTGTCTTTCTCTGACTAATTTCACTTAGCAAAGTACCCTCCAGTTCCATCCATGTAGTTGCAAATGGCAAGATTTCTTTCTTTTTAATTGCCGAGTAATACTCCATTGTATATAAATACCATGTCTTCTTTATCCATTCATCCATCAATGGACATTTGGGCTCTTTCCATACTTTGGCTATCATTGATAGTGCTGCTATAAACATTGGGGGTGCGTGTGTCCCTTTGAAACAGCACACCTGTCTCCCTTGGATAAATACCCGGTAGTGCAATTGCTGGGTCATAGGGTAGTTCTATTTTTAATTTTTTGAGGAACCTCAATACTGTTTTCCAGAGTGGCTGCACCAGCTTGCATTCCCACCAACAATGCAGAAGAGATCCTTTTTCTCTGCATCCTCACCAACATCTGTTGTTGTTAATGTTAGCCATTCTGACAGGTGTAAGGTGGTATTTCATTGTGGTTTTGATTTGTATTTCCCTGATGATGAGTGAGTGACGTTGAGCATTTTTTCATGTGTCAGTTGGCCATCTGGATGTCTTCTTTGGAGAAGTGTCTATTCATGTCTTTTGCCCATTTCTTCACTGGATTATTTGTTTTTTAGGTGTTGAGTTTGATAAGTTCTTTATAGACTTTTGGATACTAACCCTTTATCTGACATGTCATTTGCAAATAATAGAGAACTGAGTTTCTTTAAATAACATCATCTCTGAACAAGAGCCACTAGATGACCTCACATATGTGACCATGTGATGACCAACGTACCAGGTGCTCAGTAAATGTCAAAATAGAAAATGAATAAGTGAATAAATTATTTTATTGATTTGATTGGCTAGATTTTCAAATCAACAGACTTTATTTCATAGGGCAGTTTTAGGTTTATAGAAAAATTGAATAGAAAGTACAGAGTTCCCATACATTCCATCTCCTCCCCCACCACATACACAATTCTCCCTGTTGTTAACATCTTGCGTTATGTGGCACATCTGTTACAATTGGTCATACAATATTGATGCGTGATTACTAATTATTAGCATCCATAGTTTACAATAGTGTGTGTTATATAGTTCTGTGGGTTATGACAAATAGCATGCTATGTACCCACTATTACAGTATTATACAGAATAGTTATGCCACCCTAAAAATCCCCTGTGTGCTCTACCTTTTCACCACTCCTTCCTTCCCCAGTTACTCCTGACAGCCACTGATCTTTTTACTGACTCTATTGTTTTGCCTTTTCCAGAATGTCAAATAGTTGGAATTATACACTGTGTAGCCTTTTCACACTGGCTTCTTTGGTACTTAGTAATATGTATTTAAGTTTCCTTTGTGTCTTTTTGTGCCTTGATAGTGCATTTCTTTTTAATCCTGGATAAATTTCCATTGTATGGATGGTGGTACATCCATACTATAGTTCGTTTATTCATTTATTGAAGGCTATCGTGGTTGCTTCCAATTTGGGGCTATAAATGAAAAGAGCTATAAATATTTGTGTGCAACTTTTTGTGTGGACATAAGTTTTCAGCTCATTTGGGTAAGTTCCTAGGAGTGCAGTTGTTGCATTGCATGGTAAATGCAGTGTTTAGTTTCATTAAGCCTGGTTTTTAAAAAAAGCTATTTCTAGCTGGCATTACCTCGTAAAATAGGGAAGAAGGTGGTAAGTTATGAGTTGCCTTCACACAGTGTAGAACTATAAAATAGGCCCTGCTTTAATGTACACTAAACACATTGTTTGGCTTCAGAGTGTATACCTAAGCCTCAGCTTGCTTGGATGCAGCAAATAATATCCTATATAATTGCCCCCATGATTTCCTTTTGGACTTTTTGATTTGGCTGCCAAGACAGACTAGTCTGAGAAGTTACCTACCCACCAGAGTTAAACATTCTAGTGGAAGAGACAATAAATAAATATTCAACTGAAACCTGTTCAGGGGGAAGTACTGGATGGGAAAAGACCACATATTAAAACATACACACACTGGGGCACCTGGGTGGCTCAGTCAGTTGAGCATCCGACTTCCACTCAGGTCATGATCTCACAGTTCATGGATTCGAGACCTGAGTCAGGCTCTGTGCTGACAGCTCAGAGCCTGGAGCCTGCTTCAGATTCTGTGTCTCCCTCTCTCTCTCTGCCCCTCCCCCTCTCATGCTCTGTCTGTCTCTCTGTCTCTCTCTCTCTCTCTCTCTGTCAAAAATAAATAAACATTAAAACACACACACACACAAGAAAACAAATGAGATTTCCCATCAACTAACACGGAATCTGTATGGGCAGCCAAACTAGGATTGGGGGATGAGGAGGACAGTAATTCAGAGACAGTTTAGCTTCAAAGAAATACTACTCCAATGTCAGCTACCTTTCTCTGTACTTTTACATCACAACCTCTTCCCCAGGAACATCCTCTCCAACTAAACTGGAAGAATTTAGTTGGAAAGGATGCTCCTCACATTACTACTTTGCACATAGTAGGTATTCAAGAAAAGTTCACCATGTTGAAAGGAGAAGTTTTGCCAATACACACATGAAAACAGGACTTGAATTTTACCTTCAAAGATCGACTATCACCAAAGTCAAACAAAACCAGAAAATATCCTGCTCTTAGTAATTAAGTGTTTTTAAGTGGTATTAGAATGAAACCCACATATACATTTTCAGAGCTTTGTAATCATTAACTATTCTCTACCATCTTAGGAAATGTGAACTTGGATAAGCTCCAAGCACCTTAGCGACAAGCCAGCAGCTTCCAATGAGAGCCCCCAGTCCTCTGATGGGGCCAGAATCCCAGAGACAAAGCATTATTTATATCGACATAAACTCTTGCTTCTGAAGCTAGAATCCCAAGAACCAAGCTAATGAGAAGACTCAGTGCCAGGATGTCATACTGAGTTAGGAAGGCCAACCCATTAACAGTCCATTTCTCTGTGCTCAGCCCAGCCTGGAGGAGACGCAGGCAAACATATACAGTGGTTTCTGAAAGGCCCCAACACTTGATGCTTGAACACCAAGACAATCGCTGCTTAGCTGGGAGTGTGGGAAAGGGCACAGACCATGGAATGTTTTCCAAATGGATGGGCAGTGTCCTGCATAGAATAGCGGAGGCTGCCAGCTGCAGGACTGGGCAGTGTGATGCTCCCAAACTTCTGAGCATGTTTATCAGGGCTCTGTGCTTGATGAGCTTGAGGGTGAGACTCAGCCCTTGTCTTCTCCTAATCCCACCTCTACCAAAGGTCTTATCTAGGGCTCCACTGCTGGCACAGGTAGAAGATGCAACCTCAGCACAGCAGTAAGTGTCCCTTAGTTTCAGGAGGATAATTTCCTTCTCTGGAAATTCCAACAGGACATGATGTTTCTCTGCATCCTATAGAGATTTACCTTTGAGTGTTTCCTGTTTCTGAAACATCTCAGAGTGACTTAGCAAGCTAAGCACAGAAGAGGGCTTCAATTTGTGTTACTAGCAAGTGATCACTAAAATGAACTAAGCTCTGCACATAGCAATGTGCAGCACTTTACAGCCATTACCTCACTTAATCCTCCTAAGAACTCTATAATTTAGGAACATCACGAACCCCATTTTACTGATGGGAAAACAGAGGCTTAGAGACACTAGGTTAGCAGTTCTCAGTGTGGTCCCTGGACCAACAGCATTGACACCATCTGGGAACTTGTTAGAAATGAGCATTCTCAGGGCACCTGGGTGGCTCGTTAAGTGTCCGACTTTGGCTCAGATCATGATCTTGTGGTTCATGAGTTCAAGCCCCGTGTCAGGCTCTGTGCTGACAGCTCAGAGCCTGGAGCTTGCTTCAGATTTTGTGTATCCCTCTCTCTCTGCCCCTCCCCCGTTCACACTCTGTCTCTCTCTCCCTCTCTCTCAAAGATAAATAAATAAACATTAAAAATACTATAAAAAAGAAAGAAAGAAAGGAAAGAAAGAAAGAAAAAGAAATGAGCATTCTCAGGCTCCATCCCTTACCTACTGAATCAGAAACTCTGGGAGTGAGGCCAGCAGTGAATTTCAACTGCAGATGATTCTGGTGCTCTATGACGTGAGGACTCCTGGATTGGACAGCTTATCTAAAACCACACAGCCAGTAGGATCCTAATGTCAGCACCCCTCTCCTATCTACAATCACGAACTCCGGGTTCACAGAATTGGCAATCATGAATAGATGCTTGGCTGCTAAAATGGCTGGTCAGATTCATCAGGGGAATAAAAGAGAAGTAACTTGCCTTCTCTACATTAAGGCATCTCTCTGACTTCATAGGGGCACTGTCACATTCCTCATAGGAATGAAGATTTTCTGCCCTCTAAACACCTACCCCACCCTAGCATATAGGCTACACTCTGGCCTTATTGAATCTTCATTTCACACCCAAGATAGCAGACAAGAGCAACTCAGAGGAATGGAGAGCAGCTTACATTAAAAACTAAAAAGTTAAAAGCTCTGTATTAATTTCCAAGGGCTACCATTATTATGGTATACCACAAACTAGGGGCTTAGAACCATGGAAATCTATTTTTAAACAGGTCTAGGGGCTAAAAGTCTGAAACCAAGGTATTGGCATGGCCATGCTGCCCTCTTAAACAAGTAGAAGAATCTTTCCCTGCCTCTTCCAGCTTCTGGTAGCCCCAGACATTCTTTGACTCATGATAGCATAATTCACATGACTTTCTCCCCGTATGTCTTGACATCATCTTCCCTCTGTATGTGTGTGTGTCCAAATTTCACCTCTTAGTAAGGACACCCAGTCGTACTGGATTAAGGGCCTGCCCCACTCCACTATGACCTCATCTTAACTACATCTACAACAACCCTATTTCCAAGTAAGGTCATATTCTGAGGCACTCTGGGTTAGAACTTCAACATACAAATTTGGGGGGAAACATAGTTCAACCACAATATCTATTTATGAGGGTAGGAGATTAGACTACAGAAGTTGTCATGCATGGTGTTTGCTGAAGGACCATTTCAAAGACTCTTAGACTGACGTCAACAAGGCCCTCTACCTGAGGGTAGTTTGCATCATGGCTGATACTTGTTAAAACTGTAGCTCCCCCAAGTCTCATCCTAGACATTCTGAATCAGAAAGAGAGTCAGTGATTTGTATAACAAGAACCCCTGTGATTTTGATGTAGGTAGCCCTCAATGTACTCAAACTTGGGAAGCACAGTTCCAGCCAACCCCACATGGGGTGCTCCACATTCTGGCCCATGTGACAGTCAAGCACTTTGGAGGTACTATCAGACTCCCTCAACACTCCAGACCCTGTGATGCTCATAGTGAGTTCTAAGTTCAAACCAGCCATCACGGGAACACTTGACAGAGATACCCCTAAGACTTCTCTGGATTCTTCTTTATATTCAGGTCACAGGTTATCTGCTTTGGTCCACAGATAGCACTAAAAGGTCAGAGAAACTTGAGTTCCAAGACAGATGATTTCATTGAGTAGGAGTCAAGTTGAACTAGATACCCTGAGATCTAGCCCCACTAACCCAATAACTTCTCCCCTTTAGAGAAATATAGACAGGGAGGCCACTGAGAGCTGGTACTCACCTCAAGGAGGAAGACACCAGAGGCACTTCCATTACTCTGAGCTGAGCCTGGGAAAGTAGCTGCATGGAATGTGGAGAAGCAGCAGAAGTCAGCAAGGGAAAGTATCAGGGCAAGGTTAGCACCACATCTTCTGTGACAGACCTTCCTTCCCCGGCCCACCTCAGACCCCCAGTTAGCAGCTATAATACGTGTGCTTGTTATATAAGGAGGATTACAAGGCAGCAGAGAGACGTAGAATGAGTCCTAGACTGGGTGTCTAGACTTGCCAATACCTTGTACCTCTCAGAACCTCCATTTCTTATCTGTTCGGTTCTCACCATCCATCTTCTCATGACAAGGAATAGATACACTCTCAAGCCAGCCCAGGAGAAGAGAGGATGACTTATAAGGATACAGATTCCATGGACTCCAAGGGCAGGAAAGAATCTACCTGCCTTCATGAGAACCAGGAAGATATTAAGAACTGTAAGTCTGTCTTTTAAAGGCTGAGTGACCTATCTCTTCTCCCTTGTTCCTGTGCTCACTTCCTCACTTCTCTCCATTAAAGGGCTTCCTCTGCCACTACCTCAGCATGCATGGTAGTCATCCTGGTTGCCTCAGTCCCCAAGACTACATGGCCTTTCAACTCCGTTCCCCACAACTCAATGGCTCAGTTCCTCAATGTTCCAATTCCAAATTCCTATAGGCATCTGAGCCCATTCTGGGTCAAGCAACCTTCTCACCCAGTTAGCTGTGACTAAGTGGTAAACCACACAGTACAAACACAGGCACCTTACCCAGGCACCTCATCAAGGGCTGTGGATAGAAGCAGCACCAGAGCAGAGTGCTATGAATGGGTAGCACCCCAAGACATGTCTACTACAGTAATACCAAAAAGTCACCATTTTTGAAGCACCTGCTAGTTGACAAACACTGAGCTACATTAATACATATAATCCTTACTTCAAATATTCAAGGTAATTATTACAGATACAGAAACTGAGGTTCACAGAGCTGAGGTTACTTACCCAAGGTTACTCAGCTAGTACAAGGTTACAACTCAAGTCCACCAGATTCTACAGCTGGGCATTTTCCTTTTAGCCATCTAGCCGAGGATGACTGGGCCAGGAGATGGTACCATTTTACAATGTCAGGAATAAAATAGAGGTTAACAATCTATACCTACCTATCTGCCTGATTATTTTTATAATAAAATGAAATCACCAGCTGAAAAGTGCATTGAGAAAGTGGTACAAAGATAAATTTGAAGTTTTGAACATGTCTGCTTTCACTGTCCCACACACAGCATGGTGTTTGCTTACTGGGCATTTCCCTGAGGACTGCAGAGCATTTATTCACTGCTGCTCTGAGGCCATAATGGATCATGGCCACAGCAAGGGTCTTAGCAGCTGTCCAAGACCCCCTGGAAGGAACCACCCACTGCTTACAACCTGGTGGTATGACCCCACATAAACAGGATCTGAATTCTCAACCTAGAGCTTGGCACTCCAAGGCAAGTGCTATTTGAATTGAAGTAACTTCCTTGTTTTTCCCCAAGAAATTTAGCCTCCAATGCCAAAAAGTTGGTCACTTGGGCTCAATTTGGGTATAACAGACCACAAACCACAGCCCCAGAGGCAACTCTCCACTGTAATGCCACCCTTTAAACCCCAAGATGGGAGTCAGGCCCATGGAGTTCTTGTCTCAGAAGGGAGGTGGGTTTCAGAGACTCATTCACATGCTTATATGGTGGGGAACATCTGTAGCCATGGAACAGGCCATGCATTTTGGCCCTTGTGATGTTTCATTTTATGTATCACTTGGCTGGGCTGTAATGCCCCATTGTTTGGTCAAATATTTGATGTTGTGATGGTATTTTTGCAGGTGTGATTAACATTTAAATCCATTAACTTATAAAGTAAAGCAGATTATCCTGTATAATGTAAGCAGCCTTATTAATCAATTGAAATCCTTAAAAGCAAAAACTAAGCTTTTCTGGGGAAGAAGGAATTCTACCTCAGGAAATTCTGAGCCTCCAGCCTGCTGGCCTGTCCTACAGATTTCAAACTCAAGACTTTTATATTGACTCTTACCTGAATTTCCAGATTGCTGGCTTGAAATAACAACTCTTTATTCCTCTCTCCTTGTCTCTCCCTCTCTCTCTCAAACCCTGACTACGTCCTCAAGAACTGCTGATGGTGGCCTGATGATACTCCCTCACACTGAGTAACTACTATAGGTGGGGCAGTAGGCCAGACTAAGGGAAGCAGGTCATGATGTTCAGTGGCCAGGTACAGGTGTTATAGACTGAGTCCCTTCTCCTTCCATAGACTCTGTCTGTCACCCAGAGACTAAAGTAGCCTCAGAGAGCTCACCGAGGTCGGTATAGAGTCTCACTACTCAAAGTGTGGTCCATAGACTAGCTGTATGGGCATCACCTGGGAACTTACTAGAAATGTAGACAGTCATGCCCCACCTCAGACCAACTGAATCAGAATCTGCATTTTAACAACATTCCCTAGTTACTCAAATACACATAAAGTTCAAGAGGCACTGTGATCAAAGGCAGCCTGAAATTCCAGGATGAACAGTGGAATGTAAGAGATATGTTAGGTGTTAGGAGACATGGGCGAAGTTCCTGATTAGATTCTAGACAGCTCTGAGCACTTGGGCAAAACTAATAAGGAAATAGACATGCTAAGAACTAACTAACAAGAATAAGTTTCCTTGATGAGGTTTCCCTATGTGACAGGTGCTGAACTAGGCACTTTGCATGTATAAACTTTCCTAATCCTTCTATCAAACTATGAGCAAGGTACTATTACTATCTCCATTTTTCAGATGGCAAAACTGAAATACAGAAATGTTAAACAACTTTTCCAAGGTGACAGAAAGTGAATAGTTGAGTGAGGATTTGAATTCAGAAAGCCTGGCTCCATAGCCATATACTGCCTCTCAGATTCAAAGCACAGAGTCGTCACAGTGTTATATCACATGTATAATAGAAGCTCAAGCATGGACTAATTCAAACTGAGTATAGGGTTTGAAGAAATCTTCATAAAGGAGGCCACTTTTAAAATGGTCTTTGAATGAATGATAGTTAAGAGTTTGGTAGGAGTTATAAATTGGATGCCTTCCATTGATAAGGGTGTTCCTGTAACCAAGTTGCAGTTTCCATGCAGCAAGTATTCTTGTATCCATGCGGATCCCTATGCCTGGAACAGCCCACCATCGCCCCTCCCCACTTTTACCTAGTCACCTGGTTTCACCTGATGAGTGTCGCCAGCATTCTGAGACCACCCCAGACCAAGTCAGGCTTTCCATTCAAACACTCCAATTGCTTTTCCCTCATGACACTTAATGCCAGCTTATAATTAAACCATTATCCTGAGAGAGTGTCCAATCAATGTGAGATTCTGTGAGCTTCTTAAGGGTAAGGACTGTACCTAGTTCTTTTCTCTTTTAAATGTGCAACATGATAATTTGACATACGTAGACATTGTGAAGTAATTACCACAATCAAGTTAATTTACACCTCACAGAATTACCATATTTCTGTGTGGGGTGGTAATACTTAAGACCTATTCTCCTAGCAAATTTCAAGTATACAGTAAAATCAGTATTATTAACTATAGTCACCTTTTGGTACATTAGATCCCCAGAACATATTCATCTGTTAACTGAAAGTTTGTATCTTTGACCAACATCTCCCTGTTTCCTCTGCCCTTCCCTCTTACCCTCCTAGCAACCACCATTCCACTCTCTGGTTCTATGAGATCAGCTTTTTAAGATTCCACATATAAACAAGACGTCTTCTAGGTTCATCCACACTGTCACAAATGGAGGATTTTCTTCCTTTTCATGGCTGAATTATATTCCATTGTGTATATATGGCACATTTCCGTACTCATGCATTGATAGACACTTAGGTTGTTTCCATATCTTGGCTATTGTGAATAATGCTGCCGTAAAACGGGAGTGCAGAAGTCTTTTCAAGATAGTGATTTCATGGGGCGCCTAGGTGGCTCAGTCAGTTAAGCGGCCGACCTCGGCTCAGGTCATGATCTCGCGGTCCGTGAGTTCAAGCCCCGCGTCGGGCTCTGTGCTCACAGCTCAGAGCCTGGAGCCTGTTTCAGATTCTGTGTCTCCCTCTCTCTGACGCTCCCCTGTTCATGCTCTGTCTCTCTCTGTCTCAAAAATAAATAAACGTTAAAAAAAAGATTTTTTTTTTTTAAAAAAAGATAGTGATTTCATTTCCTTTAGCTATATACCCAGAAGTAGGATTGCTGTGATGACAAGCTGACACCCTGCAAACTGCCCACCCCCCCTCCAGGTGGGATATGTGTGATATTCCTCAGGCACTCCTGGCTGCCCAAGAACAAAGAAAACAAATGTTTAAACTAATAGAGTCTCCACCTTAGTAAATTACAAGAAAAAGGCAATCCTATCAACGATCCTATCAATAGCCTAATATCTAGGAACTCCCTACTATGTTAAGGTTAATGCTTTGCTAGAAGGTAAAACAACTTTAGCTTGACAATAGCCAGGCCTCCAGTAATCTGTGAGTCCTTAGCATATGGAAATTCCTTTAAGAAACTTCCTCTCTTTTTTTTTATTAATTTTTTTAGTGTATATTTATTTTTGAAGGAGAGAGAGAGACAGAGCATGAGCCGGTGAAGGGCAGAGAGAAAAAGAGACAAAGAATCCGAAGCGGGCTCCAGTCTCTGAGCTGTCAGTATAGAACGCAACTCAGGGCTTGAACTCACAAATTGTGAGAATATGGCCTGAGCCGAAGTCGGATGCTTAACCAAGTGAACCACACAGGCGCCCTAAGAAACCTCTTCTTGATTTTATTTTCCCTAACTCCACAGTATATAATCAGTCAACCCTTCACAACCCCAGTGCAGCTCTTTCTGCCCACAGGTACTGTCCCTGTACTTTAATAAAATCACCTTTTTTTGCACCAAAGATATCTTCAAGAATTCTTTCTTGGCCATCAGCTCCGAACCCCCACCACCACCCCAAAGCCCAATCAGCTGGGTCACATGATAATTCTATTTTTAATTTTTTGAGGATAGTGTTTTCCATAGTGGCTATGTCAATTTACAACAATGTGCAAAGATTCCCTTTTCTCCACTCCCTTGCCAACACTTGTCTCTTATCTTTTTGATAACAGCCATCCTGACAGGTATGAGGTGATATCACATTGTTGTTTTGATTTACATTTCCCTGATGACTAATGATGTTGAACATCTTTTTATAGAGCTGTTGGCAGTTTGTAGGTTTTCTTTGGAAAAATGTCTGTTCAAGTTCTCTACCCATTTTAAAATTAGGTTATTTGGGGTTTTTTTTCCTATTGAGTTGTATGGATTCCTTATATGTTTTGTAGATTAACTCCTTATCAGATAAATGGTTGGCAAATATTTTATCCCATTCCATAGATTGCCTTTTCATTTTGCTGCCTGTTTCCTATGCTGTAAATAAGCTTTTTAGTTCGATGTAATCCCACCTGTTTGTTTTTGCTTTATGTTGCTTATGTTTGGGGGGTCATATCAAAAAAAATCATTGCTAAAAACAATGTCAAGGAGCTTTTTTTCCTGTTTTATTCCAGGAGTTTTATGATTTCAGGTCTTACATTTAAGTTTTTTTTATTTTTTTATTTTTTTACATTTTTTAATGCATTTAGAGTTCATCTTTATGTACAGTATAAGATGAGGGTGCAAATTCATTCTTTTGCATGTGGATATCCAGTTTTCCCAACACCGTTTATTGAAGGGACTGCCCTTTCTCCATTGTGCATTCTTGGTTCCCTTGTGAAAAATCAGTTGGCCGTATATGTGTGGATTTATTTCTGAGATCTCTATGCAACGTATGTGGTTCTACGTGCTTGTGAATCTTGAGGGCCTCCAGTGCCTAAGACACAGTCAGCACTCAGCAGCAGTTAGAAAGGACGGTCATCTGCTCTCAGTCGTTGCCACCCATCCCCTCCCCCACACAGAAGTTGGAAAATGGGTTGCAATCCACAGGAGGAAATCACCCTCCCCTTGATTAATAAATGACAAACAAAAAGGCTGCCAAACCTGCATACCTTGGGTTTATCCATCTCGACTCATTCCTACTTTGGAGCCACAATGAGCACAAATAGCTGTTTATAATCCTAATGACTTACTTGCACAAAGTTGTACTGTTACCTCCAAAGCACAGAAGATAAATCATGTATTTTAGTTGGAAATGTAGAACATGTGTGGCTTCTCCAAAAATCCAGATCAAAAAGGAATAAAACTAACTTGAATCCTTACATTTAAGGCACTGTGAAATCAATTCAAACACCAGTAACATTGACCTAAAGGGGCAAATTCTTCAGAACTATATAATAGGTTCAACAGTTCTTACAAGCACATTCTCTTTTCAGTATGAAAACCTTCTTTCAGAAGCCAGCATCGTTTTGATAAGGGATTAATTTAGTGGTAAATGAAAAGATCCATTGCAATTCAGAGTCCTACTTCATATGGTCTGCTTGGGGAACTTGCAAAGCTTCATCCCAGGCCACTTGGCCTACAATGGTGTTTAAATAAAGGCATCTCTTTTCAAAATAGGTTGCCATTTATCAAAGCTGCAATTCTTCTCCTTAGGATCCAGTTCCATGTCATTTGCTTGTTTACCAAGTCTCAGTTGGTCTTTTTTACCCCCAAATATAAATATGTCTCCACCTTTGATTTAGGGCCAAGAATTTCTAAAAGCAAGTCAGACTTCAGAATGTTGTTCTTTCCCGTAGGAAGGCCTTATCAGACCCCATCATACACATTTTGATTTTGTGAAAATATACTCACTTGAAAACCAGTAAGTAGCCCAACATTTGGGACCAGTGACAGTGAAAACAAATCTTAAATATAGTTGCGAGCTCTACTAGCAGAGGTTTCTTTTACTTTCCAAACACAGCAAAGAATCTGCTTAAGAGACATTCAATTCTCCTATAATTCTGGATTGCCCAAAGCAAATATAATTTGAAGCAGAGATACCCAGTAGACCAGCACAATCTTGTGGATTGAAGTAATTTATTTCAAGAGGAAGGCTTTCTTTGGACAAAGGAATGATCATGTTTATAGTTGCCCTTTGAGACATTTGAGTTTTGTTTGCTAGTTTGTTCATAAGAAGACAGAAATTTTAGGAAATTGGAGAAAGATTTTCTTCAAAGTTGATTAACAGTCTCCCTACTGAGTCTCCTAAAGAGAAATGATTTGTTTATGCCTCTGCTCAGTCTTCTGCTTTCTAGCCTCCTGCATTAAGGAAAACAGAAAGGTTGACTTTTCTTTGCTAGACAAGTTGTGGACAAATATTGATTATTAAGGGCCAAGTTCTGAGATAAGTGCCTCTTGTACACATACTATAGGTGGCCACTGCCCTCCTGAAGTTTTCTGAATGTCCAAAGCTCTTCTGGGCAATTCACAAAAGTTTGCCTACACAAAGACCTTTGTATACCTATTATTTCTTCCTACTGACCTATCCTCCTCCCTCCACCCTGTCCCACAAGACCCCATTCTTTCACTTAACTAAACAGACTTGAGAGATGAGCAGCTGAGTCTTTGGTTGAAAGTAATTCTCACTAAAGTATAAATGGCCACAGGTAAAGCACCTGGGTAGCTTTTCAGCTTTGCCACACGTAGACTTGGGGTAAGGAACTCGGCTACGTTTGTCTTGCCTGGTCTCTTAATCTCCTTCTTTTTAGTTTTCTCCTCTATAAATTGAGATGGTTTAGTCAGATGGTTGGCGAATTCCTGTTCAGTTTTACCAGTCAGTGGGTCTCCACCATTTATTTATGGTTAGTGAATGCCACTTCATCAACATAAGAGATCCAAGCTTTCTCTTCCCAAGTTCTTTGTCTTCCCCTTTCACTGCTATCCAGTGGCTCTGTCAGTTTGGCCTCTCCCCACAGCCTAGTCCCCAGTTTGGATGCCGTATCTACTCTAACATGAAGAAATCCTCAAATACAAACCATATGCAGGTTTTTTATTGAATTTATTCAAATATTACTCATTACAGAAAGATTTGAAGGTGACTTAGAATAAAAGGTACAATAAGATTGATTATAATACACAGTTATGATACCAGGTTAGATGCAGCTGAAGTCACTGACTAGGTCCTTACTAAGCCAAATGAAGCATGTCATAGCTCAGCCTAGTACTTCGGGGTCTCTCTGTCCTTTTTTTCAGGTTGTAAATAAATTCTGTCTCACGCTGCCTCCATTCTCCACTTGTATTTTCCAGCTACTTCTAGTGATTGTATCCAGCATGCTTGAACTTTTGTTCTCCCCTGGGAAGTAGAATAAAGGCAATAGAGACTGGGAGAGTAGAAACCTGCCTCTCTTCGAGGCCCTGCCTTCCTGGGAAAGCAAACAATGGTTCTCTTAATGCTCTCCATCTTTCACACTTTAGTCACCCACCTTTGGGGCATCTTAACAACCTTTATAGCCCCTCCCTGATTCCTGTAGACCAGTAGTTCCCAGTCCTGGCTGGCCATGAGAATCATTTGGAGAGCTTTAAAAATGCTGGTGCCTGGGCTTCAACCCAGTTGATTGAGAATCTCTTTTGGAAAGGCCCGGGCATCTATATCTGTAAAGCTCCTGGGGTGATTCTAGCATGTAAACAGGTTAAAATACACTTCTGTAGATTTTCACCTTTGGACGTCCTTCCTTGCATTGTCTGCTGGTATTTCTGGGTTTTTAATGTATTACAATTGAATATTCCTTGGGGTTGGGGGGGGGGAAGGGGTATATGGAAAGCAGGACAATGCCATTACTCTCACTGAAAGGCAATTTTTAAAAACAGAAATAGAAAATAATTTCCACTTAAGAGGAAAAAAAAAATTACATATGGCATAACATACTTTTTTAGCAGCTTTTAGTAGTTAAGAAAATATGGACATATTTTATTTATTCATATATTAATATATTTGTTCACATATTGCTTTATTATAAAAGCAGTTCATTTTGTTTTCAGATGCAGTATAGTAAGTCCAAATGAGCAAATTCTTGATTCTCACATGTAATTAGTGACAGAATAGTTTGGGGTGAATATAAGCAAATTCTATCAAAAGTCCATCCCTGCAATGTACTAATGGTCATTAAAAAGGCAAAAGGTATAAGGATCTGTCTTCTTTTGAAGCTAGAAGACCTCTTTGCACAGATATTAGAGGCATTGATTCAACAGAAATGTGTTGAGTTCCCACCTGGTGCCGGGTACTGCTTCAAGCCTGTGTGTGGGCCTGCAGTTTGAACCTCCCATGTCATTCATTGAATCATCCGACAGTATTTGCAGCTTTTTCTTGTTTTCAGTCTGTTTTTCTTTTTTCTCCAATAGCTTCTGTCTTCATCATCAAGTTTCACTTTGGTGTCAGTCTTTTGATCTCATTGTTTTTGAATGTTCTATAGTTGTTTAAGGGTTCTTATATACAATTCAGCCCATTTTATGTCTTTCAAAACTTGTAAATGTTTCATTAATTATGTAAAGGAAGAATCCCCAAAGGCAGTTACAACCTGTAACTATCAGCTTTAATCCATAAGCAAACGTAATTTCGTCACCATCAATAGATACGCCACCTGAATTTAGGGGAAAGTACAAAGTATTTGACATATACATAGACCAGCAGTTCATTTACCTGCATCTGGGAAACAAATTCTTCCTCATTCAGGACTTTTTCAAAAGCTTTCAGCACTAAAGCTGAAATTTAACCACTTACACCAGGAATCTCACAGTGACAGCCTCCTGGCTTACTCAGCTGACACGTATGTTTCCATTGGCACCAACAGTATTTTTTTCTTTTATTGAATTTCCATGTCATTGGATGGACCACACCTTCAGTTGTGTGCACCTGGTCTATTTCACTCATTTGCATTACCCACTGCCTCTTGAAGGCATTTGAATTTATTACCCCTCATAAAAATGGAAATCTTTCTGCAAAGTGTTAGGTCCTTACCAATCTCCTTCAACAGAATATGTGGAATATAACTTAATCTTCTCTTAATAATTCAAGGTTATCATTGTGAAACTCGGTGATTATACCATGCAGAAATGCCCTTATGAATTATGCAGGGTTTTGGACACTCAGTAGTCCCAGGCTGCTCTGCTTCTTGGGTTTTTTAAACTGTTTTATGTTGTCTCTTCCTATCTTATTATTAACCATTTCATTTCATTGCTGCCATTGTGACTGCCACCCCCATCACACATATACATACACATACACAAACACACATAACTCTTTTGACACACTCAAACACTTCCTGACGTTTGACTGTTCTGTGGGCCAGGAGACAAGAAGGTGATTTAATTAAAATTGTGTGTAAAGGAATACTCAGTAGGCTCTGAGTTACGAAGTCCTTAAGGAAGATGCCTCTTTTTAACAGATAAATTTAGTACAAGTTCTTCATTAACCATTTTGTTTAGGTATCTTCATTGTTCAATTACAGGCTCTTAAAAAAAAAAAAAGGTTGATAAGTACATGACTTCTTTCTAATGAAAGAGTTAGTTAGCAATTGAAATTCTGAGAATTAGATTTTCTACAAAGAACCACTCACTCTGTCACTCACTAAGCCAAATAAAAAGCATGCCCACTGACCTTCAGTTCTTGGCCATCACTGCCAACTACAAACCAAACAACTAGAAACCAACAGCTATGGATGTTGTACTTTTCCTTGAGTTTAGTCAGAGGCCTCAAGAGCATCTGTGCACCCAGCACTATCATATGAGTCATCCATGTTAACAACAAGCCATTTTTCCTTAACTGGGCAACTATGGCCATGCTGGCCCAGCCAAGAGCGTTTTCTCATTCTGCACTCAGGCCACAAGAGCAGCTCGCACAGAGGGACTGGGCCTGCGTTGTTCTTCTCGCATCCAGTCAGGCCCACTGCCCAGCCCAGCCCAGGTTTTTGTCCCTCCTCACCTGAAGTGACCACCCCATGGAATTTCCACTGCTTACCTCTCCCTGAACCATCCCGGTCAGACTTTCTAACCCTCTGCTCTCATTGCACTGCTTCTAGGTAAAGACAAACGGCGATCTGTCTCCCTATTAACTAGAGCAAAAAAAAAAAGTCCACTTTCTTCAATCCCCATCATTCACTTGCACCTTACTTTACTGCAGCCTCCAGCCTTATAGCCAAGCACATTTATCTCTTTGCTTTCCCACCACAGTATAGTCATTGCCACTTCCTGCCTTTGCCCTTGCTCTTGTGCCCTTCTAGAACAATATCTCTTTTCCTGCCTGTCCAGATCCACTCATCTGTGTCTCAACTCAAGAATCCATTCCCAAGTACTCTGCTCCTCCAGAGCTGCTCCTTCCATCCGACTCCTTACAGCTCCCGATGTTTTAAGCCTTCCTTTTCCTTTCCAACTGTCCTTGGCATAGGCCCTGGAGTAGAGATCTTACCTAAAACTTCTTTGGTGGCTCCTGCCCAGTTTCCATCCCTTTAAATACTAACATGTTCAAAGAACACAGCTGACCTTGTAAATGAAGAAGACTCTAAGAGCTAGGTTTCTATTTGGAGAAACTGCAGTATCTCTCCCACAATGATACATTGCCCTTCTGGTCTTATGGAGAAAATGTGGGTGGGCTAGGTTCCCAGATAAATAGAAAAGAAAGGGCAAGTTGGCCTTTTCCCCTCCTCCCACCACCCACACTTGCCAGACAGCATTTAAAATGCACTTCAGTATGGTCAGTCTTTTCATTTGAAAAGGAAACAAGTCTTGATGTTCTGTTTCTCTCATTTCATTAAGGACGGGGGTCATCCCCGGAAGGCGAAGGGTAGTTTCCAAGAGAGGACTTGGAGGGAGTGGAAGTGGGGTGGGGGAACTCTCTCATCCCTTCTCTTTAGACTGCTTCACTCTTTGAAGAGAACAAGCCTAGCTTTCATACTAAATTATTTTCAGCATGGCCTCTGCCAGGACTCGGCTCTCCCTGGCTGAGGGAGAAGGATTGAGTGATAGTTCAAGGTCAGACAAGGTGCCCAGACAGCACTTGCCAGAGGAGGTAGCACTAAGACAGCTGGGAGATAAGGGAGTGGAGAAGAGGAGAAGGGAGAAGGGGAAGAAGGGCAGGATGTATATGTTAAATGGAAGTCCGGGAAAAATGGAACCTGGAAATTTCTCTCCCTCTCTCCCAACCCTGTGCCCCATTTCTGTCTGTCTGTCTGTCTGTCTGTCTGTCTCACACACATACACACACACTCCGGTACAGAAACACATTCTTCTCTTTCCCTCCCCTTCTCTAGCTCCCTAAGGCATTTCTATAAATAAACAAGACATGAGCCTACCAGTGGCCCATTATTAACTCTTACAGTGTTTAGGCTGTAAGTGTATAAATCCTCACACTGTTCCTCCTTCATGGTCTGCATAGACCTTTCTGACATGTAATCTTCATGTGATTCCTACCTCTCACGCCTCACAGATCCTGTAAGCCTCTCCTCACTAGCCCCATACGCAGAGTCATAGGCACCCCACACCCACACTCTCAAAGTTCTTAGCCTTGAAACTATAAGCTTCAGGTCCTGCTGCTCAAAATAAATCTCCTGTGGTTCAGGACACATTTTTTCTTGGAACATTCTCTTTTTCACACCCCTATCATTATCAGAGCTGCCATCGAGTAAACATTTGCTCTGCTAAATGCCTTACATATATTATCTCATTTAAATTCCACAACAATTCTGAGTTGCTGATATGATGGGGGCATTTTGTAAATGAGGGAAGGGAAGCTCTCGTGTTCTGTTACATAACTGCAGTCTTAAGTAGAGAGCGTAGATACTAAGTTTTGAACCCCAGCCTGTAGGACGGTAACACATATGTTTTCAACCCCTGCCTGCAGATCCTCTTACTAATAGGAAAGAGTTCTTTAGCATCTAAGATTCCAGAGCATCTACTGAGAGATCTAGTCAGATATCTGGAATGCCAGGATTAATGCCCAGTTAAACTTCCCCACGCCTGCAGTGACATCTTTTGCTCTTCACTGCAGTGAACGTTTATTTTGCTGAGCTCTGTATTAGATATTATGGACAGAGCACTAAATAAGACAGACAGGTCCTACCTTCATAGAACTTACAGACTAGATATGAGAAGAAGGTCCATAAGTGAGGTCACAATTAAATACATATATCAGTTCACTAAGAAGTTCCAAATCAACAGAGTAAATATGACATAGTTTTAATTTTTTCCAGATGCTCTTCTCACCTGTGCTGTCAAATGATCTCCCTCCCTATCTGCTCCCCTTAAAATATCTCAGACAGATTCTCTTATTTCCTGTCATTTTCAGTTATTGAAATTTAGCCCAGGCCAGTTTAAACTCTCATATCTGACCCAAAGCCTGCGGCCCTCCCAGAGGACTTTGCTGCTGAGGGGCCCCTGAGCTCTTTCTCCCTACCCCGTAGCCCTTGCCACCTATAGCCCACCTCACAGACCCTTGTTGCTGGAGGGTTGTTGTCCCTCATCCAGAGGCTGGCCATCTTGGGTGGGGCCACTACCTTCCTCAGTGTCCTTTGGACCCATGGGAAGTTCAGGCTTCCTGCCATGCTAAGCCATGGGAGAGACGCTGCCCCATTGTCATCCTTTCTTTAGCCCTGCCTTCTTCCTTCAAAGTACTCCCCCACCCCGCCCAGGGACAAAAATAGAGTGCAGACAGTAGCACTGCTGCCCAAGCAGATGTCCAGCCAGGAAATATGACACTAGTCATCCCCAAAGCACACCTCCAGTTCTGTCTTAGAGGAAGGAGGATGTACCCCTTTCACTCACCAGGAGCTCTGCTCCTCGCCCAACCTGATTCTGAGGACCAAACCCAGCCCCCTTCTCCAGCTCAGCCGTCTCGACACACACCTGGACTGGGGGCAGGGGTGAGGTATTAGGGCCAGTTCTGCCACTTTAAATATGAGAAACTGATTGTGAGCTCTCTTAGAAACATGGAGTGCTTAGCACCTGCCATGTCACCTTTGGGCCTTGGCAGCCATTCCAAGACAACAGGAAAGGTCTCACCCAACATCATGTTTTAGATAAAACTATAATTATGAGACATGATGAAGAAAAAGAACACCTATGAGAGGAGGTTTTCATGCACTGGAATCAGACTTCTTGGATTCAAATCCCAGCTCTGCCTCTTACTGTGTACCCTTGGGTAGGTTACTTAACCTCACTGTGCCTCAGCTTTCTTATATGTAAAGTAGTTATAATAATATCCACCATGTAAGACTATACACTGAAAACTATAGAAAGCTTGTGAAAGAAATTGAAGAAGACACACACCAAAAAAATGGGAAAATATTCCATGCTCCTGGATAGAAAGAACAAATATTGTTAAAATGTCAATACTACCCAAAGCAATCTACATATTCAATGCAATCCCTATCAAAATAACACCAGCATTCTTCACAGACCTAGAACAAACAATCCTAAAATTTGTACGGAACCAGAAAAGACCCCAAATAGCCAAAGCAATCTTGAAAAAGAAAACCAAAGCTGGAGGCATCACAATCCCAGACTTCAAGCTGAATTACAAAGCTGTAATCATCAAGACAGTATGGTCCTGGCATGAAAACAGACACTCAGATCAATGGAACAGAATAGAGAACCCAGAAGTGGACCCACAAACGTATGGCCAACTGATCTTTGACAAAGCAGGAAAGAATATCCAATGGAATAAAGACAGTCTCTTCAGCAAGTGGTGCTGGGAAAACTGGACAGCGACATGCAGAAGAATGAACCTGGACCATGTTCTTACACCATACACAAAAAGAAACTCAAAATGGATGAAAGACCTAAATGTAAGACAGGAAGCCATCAAAATCCTCAAGGAGAAAGCAGGCAAAATCCTCTTTGATGTCAGCCGTAGCAACTTCTTACTCAGCATGTCTCCAGAGGCACGGGAAACAAAAGCAAAAATGAACTATTGGGACCTCATCAAGATAAAAAGCTTCCACACAGCAAAGGAAACAATCAGCAAAACTAAAAGGCAACTGACTGAATGGGAGAAGATATTTGCAAATGACATATCAGATGAAGGGTTGGTATCCAAAATCTATAAAGAACTTACCAAACTCAACAGCCAAAAAACAACCCAGTAAAGAAATGGGCAAAAGACGTGAATAGACACTTTTCCAGAGAAGACATCCAGATAGCTAAAAGACATGTGAAAAAATGCTCAACATCACTTATCATCAGGGAAATACAAATCAAAACCACACTGAGATACCATCTCACAATGGTCAGAATGGCTAAAATTAACAACTCAGGCAACAACAGATGTTGGTGAAGATGCGGAGAAAGAGGAACCCTTTTGCACTGCTGGTAGGAATGCAAACTGGTGAAGCCACCCTGGAAAACAGTATGGAGGTTCCTCAAAAAATGAAAAATAGAACTGCCCTACAACCCAGCAATTTCTCTGCTAGGTATTTATCCAAAAGATACAAAAATGCTTATTTGAAGGGCACATATACGCCAATGTTTATAGCAGCACTATCAACAATAGCCAAAGTATGGAAAGAGCCCAAACATTCATCAACTAATGAGTGAATAAAGAAGATCTCTCTCTCTCTCTCTCTCTCTCTCTCTCTCTCTCTCTCTCTCACACACACACACACACACACACACACACACACACTGGAATATTACTCAGCAATCAAAAAGAATGAAATCTTGGCATTTGCAACAACATGGATGGAACTAGAGTGTATTATGCTAAACAAAATTAGAGAAAGACAACTATCATATGACTTCACTCATATGTGGAATTTGAGATACAAAACAGATGAACATAAGGAAAGGGAAGCAAAAATAATATAAAAAACAGATGGGGAGAAAACCTAAGACACTCTTAAATACAGAGAACAAGCTGAGGGTTGCTGGAGGATTTTGGGGTAGGGGCATGGGCTAAATGGGCAAGGGGCATTAAGGAAGACACTTGTTGGGATGAGCACTGGGTGTTATATGTGGGGGATGAATCACTGGATTCTATTCCTGAAATCATTATCACACTACATGCTAACTAACTTGGATGTAAATTTAAAGAAAGGAAGGGAGGGAGGGAGGATGGAAGGGAGGAACGAAGGAAGGAACAAAGAAAGAAGAGTCGGACATGTAACTGACTGAGCCACCCAGGTGCCCCCTGCACCCTCTCACTCTTATGCAGCGGACACTCCAGCCCACACGTCCAAGCCTTGTCCATGTGAATTCTTCCACCACCTCTCAGGACCAAGGGTGCAACTACCACTGGTGTAGTCCACCTTCAGTTGCACACACTCAAAGCAGAGACAGGGACAGGCCCTGGAGGTGGGCTTAGCTGGGGAAGCAGGGGTCCAGGGGTACCAAAGCATAGTCTAGAAGGAGATACATGTGTGGGCTCCAGGTGGTGAGACATCATTTTCCCATGTTCCAAGCTAAAACAAGGGCGTTGTTTTCTCCTGTGCCCTCTCCACCTTTCCCAATACCCAGTTCATCTCTGTCTGAGTTCCCTTGGCTAAAATTTAATAAAATTTATATATAATAAAGTATATCAAATTTTATATTAAATACATTATTGATTTATTTTATTACTTTAGTATGCTGTTAATTTTAAATGTATATTAAATATAAATTTGATATTAAACATGTTAACATAAAGTATGTGTGTGTATGTATATATATATGTATGTATGTATGTATGTATATATATGTGTGTGTGTGTGTATATATATATATGTAAAAACAAAACCTATTTGTGATGAGAGACCAGACTTTGAAAGTTGGAAAAACAAAAAGAACATTTCAAGGCAGTCTCAACCTTTGAGAAAGAAGAGAATCTATCTTCTATCATATCTTAAATCATAGGCATCCAGTGACAACATCCACATCCACCTGCAGCAGGCATTTCAAGTAAACACTTCCGACATAAAGCTCTAAAATCCAAAAACAGTTTTATGACAATGACAGTTGTCGTGAAAATAGTTTAAATGTGCACATATATTTTATGTTGTTTACTTCCAGGGTGGCTGCTTTGGGGATTTGTTTCCATTTTTTAAAGTTTCCACCTAAGAACTTTGATAGAAACTAAATCAAGATTCTGGCTAGATGTTAGGTTTGATTCCACATGACCTAAACAGTCAGAGCTGGAGTGTCAGCTTCCACAATGAAGAGAGTGTATCATAAATGCAGAAAAATGAACATAGGAACAAATAATTTATAGACTATTAGCTAGGGTATATCCAAAGATTGATTTTGAAAGTTGCATCATCCTACGGTGTACATAATTGGACATTTGAATCTGTGTGTGTCTCTGGTTATAGCCATTTTTAGTTACTTTGACTCTGGTCAGCATTATAAATGGCTGGGATAAAATATTTGCTGGAGGGGGTGGTTCAGTCAGTTAAGTGTCTGACTCTTGATTTCTGCTCAGGTCACAATCTCGTGGTTCATGAGATCGAGCCCTGGGTCAGGCTTCATGTTGATAGTGTGGAGCCTGCTTGGAATTCTCTCTGTCTCCCTCTCTCTTGGCCTCTCTTTCTCTTTCTCTCAAAATAAATGAATAAGCATTAAATATAAATATATATGCTGGAAGACTAGGTATAAGCATGTGACTCACCAGCTCCTCTGACTCAGGGGACCCACACCTGAGCTGTTCATACCTAGATCCATTAACAGAGCATGAGTAGGGCAAATGGGCTGTGCGAACCTGTACCAGCAAATAGCCAAGAGCCCCCACTGGCTATCTTTATAGCTGTATCCTTTTGTGATGCGTAGCATCTATACCCTTTGTTGCTATAATGGCAAGTTTCGGGCACAGGTGTGGCCCGATCATTCTTTCCAAGCATGCAGAAAGTAGATAATGATATAATGCAGTTGGAACTGATCCCCAGATGGGAGGGTGCCTTTCTGTGCACAAGTTTGACGCACTCTTAGTGTAGGTAAATAAGGGCTGGAAGGCTGTGCTGGGATTCAGAAAGGCAGGGTGATGTATAATTGTAGGTGGTAGGACCAGCAAGGGGCTTTCACTCCATTTAGAATGTTAGTGGAGGGTAGTTGCCATGTTAAATAGGGTTGCCCTTTCTGTCATCTAGAACCTCAGGTGTAAGCACCAAGAAGCTAGTGAATAGCTGGTCCTGAATAGAAATACCTAAGGATATAGCTTCTATTTTTACTTATGCAGCAGCAATGGGAACACAAAGGAAACATCTACTCAGCTTGATTCAGTCTGGCACCTAGAAAGAAGGTTAGGAAAAACACGTAAAAATGGGCCATTGTCATATATTCAAACCACATCCTAAGATTTGGTAGTACAATGGTTTCAAAACCCAGATGTTCCAAAACAATTTATTATTCTTAAGGGTTACATAGAAAAGAGATCATCCCTACCCCTCCCCCTCAAAAATATTGAAAATAAAAGTTCTATATAGAATGTGAATGGGAAAATTTCTCTGTGCTTATAGGTACCAATAAAACCTTAATTTTTTTATTCTAATGTATTATTTACTTGTGAGATATATATAATGTATATACAAGAATTTTGCTTAAGGAAGAAAGTGTTAGCAATATTTCTAACTCATCCCCAATTCTCTCCATCTCCACCCCCTCCCCCACCCAGAAGTAACCACTATGCACATTCAGAAATGCGTGGGGTTTTGAACCTTATGTAAATGAATCCTACTCTACCTATTTCCTGTAACCTACTTTTTGCTCAGCTTTATGTCTGAGATTCGTTTGTGTTGGTAGGATTAGCTGCCATTCATTTTTACTTTTGTGCTTCGTATTCCATTGAAATAACAGGATTTATTTATCCAATCTATTGTCAGTGGACATTTGTGTTGGTTTCAGTTTTTGCTTTTACAAATAATACTGTTACAAACATACTTATGTTATGTCCTGATATACACACTCAGGAGTTTCTCTGTAGGATATTCACACAGAAGTGGAACTGCTGTGCACCTTCAACTTTGCAATGCTAGATTGTCTCCCAAGTGGTCATACCAGGTTTATACATTCACCAGGAGGGTATGAGACCCACTGTCTACAAGCTCACCAATGCTTGTTTACAGATGTTTTAACTTTTGCCATTCAGAGGATAGGAAATAGTATCCTCTTTGTAGTTTTCATTTTCATTTCCCTGTTTATTAATGAAGTGGAGAATCTTTTTGTACATTTATTTCCTTTCATGTTTCTTCTTCTGTGAAATATCTATTCAGGTCTTTCTGCCTGTTTTCTATAGGATTTTTTTCTTATTAAGTGTCAAAGTTCTTTATATATTCTGGATACTAGTCCTTTGTCAATTATAGCTTCTCCCAGTTTGTAGCTAATCTTTTCACTTTTTTTATCTTGTCTTTTGATTTAAAAAAAAATTCTAAATTTTCATGTGGTTAGATTTATCAGTTTTTTTCCTTGTGGTTTGTGTTCCTTTATCTTAGAAATCCTTTCCCATTCCAAAGTCCCAAAAGCCTTCTATATCTTCTTCAAAAAGTTTTAAAAGTTTGCCCCTTCACCCTAATGATTTAAGCCCCTGGTAGTGCTTTTAGAGCAAGGCATGTAGGAGGGTCCTGGTTTCATGCTTCTACGTGTTGAAACCATTCATTCCAGCATAAGTTATCATGAAGTCCATTCTCTTCCCACTTAGTACCATTCCCAGCTCTGTCACAAGCCGAGCCTACATCTATATGTGGGCTGATTTCTGGGCATTCTGTCTTGTTCCATTGGAAATTTGTCCATCCCTGAGCTTACACCCCATTGTATCTGTCACTATAATTTTATAAGACATCTTGATATTTGCTAGACCAAGTCTCCCCCCGCCATCTTCAGGAATTTCTGGACTCTTCCTGGGATTCTTTCTACTTCCACACACATTTTAGAAGCAATTTGTCAAATTCCTTAAAAAAAAAAAAAACTATTGATATCTTGTTTTGATTGGCATCGCATAGAATGGTAAACATCTTCATGATATTAAGTGTTCCTAACCATGAATATAGAATAGTTTTTTATTTGTAAATTTCTTTATTGCCTGTCAATATATATTTATAATTTTCTCCATAAACGTCTTGCTGAACTTTTGGTATATTTATTCCAAAGAGTTTTTATATCATTACTGCTATTGTAAAATATCCCCTTTTTTTCAAAAACTACCTTTTCTGCTTATTGCATGTATATAGATAGATATTCAGTTCACTTTTGGGTGTTGATCCTTCTATTAGTCATCTCTTGCTGAGTAACAAATTACTCCAAACTTAGTGACTTGAAATCACAAACATTTAGGGCCTCCTGGGTGGCTCAGTGGGCAGAGCATCAAACTCTTGATTTCAGCTCAAGTCATGATCTCCTAGTTCGTGAGACTGCATGGGACTCTGCCCTGACAGCGTAGAGCCTGCTTGGGATTTTCTCTCTCCCTCTTTCTGCACCCCCCCCCCCCCGCAAAATAAATAGGTTTTTTTAACCCACAAACATTTATTATCTCATTATCTCTTTAAGTCAAAAATTCAGAAGCAACTTAGCTGCACAGTTTTGGCTTAACTTCTTTCATTAGGTTGTAATCAAGATGTTAGCCAGGAGTGCAGTCATCTTGACTGAGACTGGAGGACCCATTTTGAAGCTCACTGACATGGCTCTTGGTAAGAGTCTTCAGTTCCTCACCACATGGGCAACCCCAATAGGGCTGCTCATGACAAGGCAACTGGCTTCCCCTAGTGCAAGTGAATCTGAGAAAGAGAGAGAGAGTGCAAAAGACAGCAAGCAAGATGAAAGCCACAGTGTATTTTATAACCTAGTTTTGGAAGTGACACGCTATAATTTCTACTGTATTCTGTTGGTTACACAGAGCAACTCTGGTACACAGCATTGGAGGAGATTACTCAAGGGTATGAATCTCAAAAGGTTGACATCATTGGGGCCATTTTGTAAGCTGTTACAATTTATATCCAACAACCTTGCTAATTCTCATATTTATTCTAATAATGTAATAGTAGATTCTTTTGGATTTTCTGTGCAGGCAAATATACTATCTGTAAATGATGATAATTTTCTTTCTTTCCTACCAATCCTGTTTTTATTTCTTTTTTGCTTTACTTCACTGGCTCAGATTTTCAGCACAGAGAGGTGATGACAGAGGACCTTATCTTTTTTTTTTTTTAATCTTTTTTTCCTCTTTTTTTTTTGTTTTGAAATTTATTGTCAAATTGGTTTCCATACAACACCCAGTGCTCATCCCAAAAGGTGCCCTCCTCAATACCCATCACCCACCCTCCCCTCCCTCCCACCCCCCATCAACCCTGTTTGTTCTCAGTTTTTAAGAGTCTCTTATGCTTTGGCTCTCTCCCACTCTAACCTCTTTTTTTTTTTTTTTCCTTCCCCTCTCCCATGGGTTTCCGTTAAGTTTCTCAGGATCCACATAAGAGTGAAACCATATGGTATCTGTCTTTCTCAGTATGGCTTATTTCACTTAGC
Organism: Panthera uncia; assembly: GCF_023721935.1. NCBI lineage: Eukaryota > Metazoa > Chordata > Mammalia > Carnivora > Felidae > Panthera > Panthera uncia. Next base: position 50,108,206 of record NC_064818.1, read on the forward strand.
ATAACACTCTCCAGTTCCATCCATGTTGCTACAAAGGGCCATATTTCATTCTTTCTCATTGTCACGTAGTACTCCATTGTGTATATAAACCACAATTTCTTTATCCATTCATCAGTTGATGGACATTTAGGCTCTTTCCATAATTTGGCTATTGTTGAGAGTGCTGCTATAAACACTGGGGTACAAGTGTCCCTATGCATCAGTACTCCTGTATCCCTTGGATAAATTACTAGCAGTGCTACTGCTGGGTCATAGGGTAGGTCTATTTTTAATTTTTTGAGGAACCTCCACACTGTTTTCCAGAGTGGCTGCACCAATTTGCATTCCCACCAACAGTTCAAGAGGGTTCCCGTTTCTCCACATCTGACAGAGGACCTTATCTTAAAAGGAGTTTCAACATTTACCATAGTATGGTGTTGCAGGTTTTGTTTTTATTTTTAGTATATATCTTTTTCCAAATTTCCCTTTATTCCTAGTTTCAGGGTTTTTTTTTTTTTCATGAAGGGTATAAAATTTTATAAACCTTTTTTACATCTATTGAGCTGACTATATATTTTTATTCCCTTAACCTATTTATGTGTCAAATTACAGTAATTGATGTTCTTTTTATTTATTTATTTATTTTGATAGAGAGAGTGCATGCACATGCACAAGAGGGGGAGGGGCAGAGAGAGAGAGAGAGAGGGAGAGAGAATCCCAAGCAGGCTCCATGCTGTCAGCACGGAGCCCAATGCAGGGCTTGATCCCACGAACCATGAGATCGTCATGATCTGAGCCAAAATCAAAGAGTTGGACACTCAACCAACTGAGCCACCCAGGTGCCCCTAGATGTTCTAATATTAAACCAATCTTTCATTCAAAGAATAAACCCACCTTGATCATAATATATTATTTTATACATTTTATTTATTTTAATAATTTGTCAGTTTTTGTATCTGTCAATAACTAAGATTGGTTTACACTTGTCCTTTCCTATAGTGTTCCCATCAAGTTTCAGTATCAAGGTTATGCTAACTCAGGAATAAGCTGAGGAATGTTATCTGTTTTTGATATGCTCTAGAATATTTTATATAAAATCAGAAATATTTGATCCTTAAATGTTTGATACAACTTACCTGCAAGAATATCTGCACCAGGTATTTTTTTTGTGAGTAGATTGTAAGCCACCAATTTTATTTATTTAATTTATTTTTTTAATGTTTGTTTATTTTTGAGAGAAAGGGAGAAATAAACAGAGCATGAGCAGGGGAGGGGCAGAGAGAGAGGAGATACAGAATCCAAAGGAGGCCCCAGGGTCTGAGCTTTTAGCACAGAGCCTGATGTAGGGCTCGAACTCACAAACTGCGAGATCATGACCTGAGCTAAAGTCGGATGCTTAACTGACTAAGCCACCCGGGTACCCCTTAAGCCACCAGTTTTAAATTACTAATCTTAAATGTTTATAGGACTAGTCAGGTTTTCTATTTCTTCTTGAAATAATTTTGATACAACACATTTTTCTAGAAATTCTCCACTTTAAGTTTTCAGAGTTGTTAGCATAAAGTTGTTCATAATGCACTGTTATTTATTTATGATATACCTATAATTATATTTTTTAATTCCCTTTTTTTAGCTTTCTTACTTTTTCTTCATGCATCTTGTCAGAGACCTGTCTTTTTATTGCTTTGTTTATGAACTCATGTTTGATGAAAATTCTTTGGGGCTTAGGTTAAGGGCATACTTTTACAAAGAGTACTTGTGTTTGCTTCTAGTGAGCACCTGTGGTTACTGCAACCAGGGACCATTTTTAATAAATGTTTGGTTTGAGGTTTTCAAAAGGCAAGGAATGTGAATTCAGATTGCAAATCCATGTGAGGGCCAAATTGTGGTTATGAATTTTAAGAAGAGTTTTTTCCCTCAACCCAGAGATATAGGCATCTCTCCTAGTTGAATTTCTTTGTAAGAAGGGTTGTATTATTTTCTTGGTGAAGTTGTATCCTTTCTTATCCCAGTTATGCTAGATATTCACTGGGACCACCTCCCAGCTTAATGGGCACTTACCTTCGTTTCTGTCCCCTTAGCAGTTATTGATGTTAAAGACTAATGTTGGTCACCAGGGGATTAAAAAGTGACTTCAGGACAGGTCCAGCTTTGGTACACATTTACTGTCTGGGGTCCTGCTTTTGCTTTTTATTTAGGGGACAAAGTATGCCTTTAAGGCCACCCTTCCTTTCTTCTTAGCTCAGCAATGCTTTTAAAATATTATTATTATTATTATTATTATTATTATATTAAAGTATAATTTAAAAAGTTTCTGTATCATTTTTAGGTGTTTTGTACCAGAGGAGTTTTGAGGGGAGTAATCTCGACTTTAATTTTTACATTTTCAAGGCCATAGTCATCTTGATCATATTGTACAGGGTATAATTTTGAGCGTGCTAGGAAGCACTTTTTTAGGTACTAGAAAAACCCCTAAAATTCTTCCAAAGGGAAGAGGTGAAATATCTTCCTATCTAGGCTAAGATCCTGGTTATAGACACTGTGTGTCAAACAAATTACACCTGCGGCCAGATAACAGCCTGCAGGCCTATAGTTTACAACTTCTGATGAAAAAGAGGTTATAAAATTCGTTCTTCATAATTGGGCCTTTTCCATAGGTTGGTCATTTGTTTCACCTTAAGTTTAAGATAGCCCATGCAGAATCCTTTCTGGAATTTACACGAGAACTAGAACTACAACTAAGTTTCATAGACCTCCTGCCTCTCACTGCAAGGAGCCTAGCCTCTCCTTTTAGTCCAGGGCTGATGCCCACTGTGCCCTCTGTGCAGCTCCAAGCTTTGCCCCTTCAGGAAGGTGCTGGAGCTGATGAGGTAGAAGCCACTCCAGCTCTTCCCACGTGATCTCCTTCCCCATTTTAAAGCTGAGAAGCGGCCACCAAGAGAACCCTGCCCCAGCAGAGTGTGTGTGAAGAGCAGTAAGCACAAATGGGGACAGTCAGGGGGACAGTCACAGCAGCTGAAGTCACTGCCCCTGGACCCTAGCCCTAGTGGTCAAGTGGTAGGAAGTGACCTTACTATTGAGTCTGGAACCATGTGAATACCTTCAGGTGAATCCAATTCCCGGTCCAAACTATCTTTGCTCAGTTGTTCTAACACAAAACAGGAGAATCTCAGTTGAAGATTTCTTATTTGACTAGCTGTGACTTTGAGAGAGAAAACATACTCAGATCTTGTATCAAACACTTTTATTCTTCAAGTGAGAAGTTCACAAAGGATAGCTCTAGGAGAGTGAAATATTTAGAGTAGAAAAATTGTGGGTGCTAGCCAAACCTCAAATACTGTCACGGCAGAATTATTCCAATAGTACTTTTCCAGCATGGCAGATCATGTGTTAAAATTAACTGCATTCTCTGAATACCTCTCAATGGACGTGCCCGATGACAGAAGCAAACATTCAAGGACTACTGTTGTTAGGATCTTACAGAGTGGATTTATGCACACCCCAAACAAGTATATTACAACACATCCAAACAATCCACATCCATTAAAAAAAAAATTTTTTTTTACTTCAAAGAAATTGGTAGAAAGACTTAAAACAACAAGACAAATATAGGCAAGAAATACATTGCTACTTGCATGTGTAAGGTACTGGATTCTTGAATTGAGAATCAATGTCAGTCCTCATTTCCAACATCACATCGAAAAAGTGTGGCAGAAAAATGAGTCACCTTCAATATGAAGGATGCAAGTTGTGTATACTGATGACACTCCCAAAGATATGACAGTATTGCGAAAGGGAGGCCAGTATACAGAGTGGACTTTCTCACAAAGTCAAACACTCAAGAGTTATCAGATGACCCTTCAGATGTTTGGGAACAGCACAATATTCTGGCTTCATCAAGGCACTTGCAAAGAGCTGTCCTTGACACGACAGAATCCCCACAAGGTGTTAACCATTGATGATGGTGTGGGGTTTTGGTCAGGCAGCATTTTGTACTGAGAATCTGAGCGTGATGCCTTGGTCACAAACAAGATCACTCATAACATGAGGACTGCAAAGCCAGATTTGCTTAAACTTTCCCCAAATCATGCTTTCTTACAAATCATGTTTGAAAAGAAAGACTTCATTTAAAATCTTGATTCTCCCGAGTTATAATTCATTCACCTTTCTCCAATACCACCCAACACCCCTAAAGTTTGTTTGGTTTTTCTCCGCAAGAATACATAAGATGGAATCTCTCCTCCACCTCTACACATTATTTCCTTAGGAGAGAACTGTAAAACCAACTTAAAAATACAAAGTAACCTTACATTTTTCTCACCACAGCAAAATACCAGACCTCCCGCTCCTCCTCTGATGAGCTGCAGAGCCCTTTGTGTGCACTTTTTAGACATTCCTCATACCATTAACACAGCTTCCCATCACCATCAGCTGTCCTTTCTCAACCTTTCCTTGCCCAACATGAAAGCGAGTGAATTGAGAGGGAAGGAGAAAGGGCATTGGAACAGTATTGCTTTTACAAAAATAGGGTTCCGGGCTGTTACTTGATCCTCCAAAGCAAAATTGGGCAGTATCATCGTAGAGACCCCAACACTAAATTCTCAAGTGGCTATCTTTTTGTAGCCAGGTCTCGGAAGCTCAAAACTAAACCTACTGAAGGAAAGTAGCCAAGACTTCCTAATATTGAGCAATATAGACCTAGAATTACATGGGAAATATGCCAGGTCAGAGCCAGTCACCAAGGTTACTTAATCATCGGTAAGAGGCCAAGTTCTCCATTCTCCCCCAGCTCTGCCATTCTGGGAAGAGCCCACTGGCCAGCCTCGGACTGCCAAAAATGGATGACTCCGACTCAGTCTTGGGGGGCACCTGGTGGAATGCACAGTCCTGAGGTGCCATCTGTGTCTGCACTCCGTCAGGTTTCCATTGCACATGGACAATTCTATAATTCTGACCCTCGTTGTTGTCCCAGAAGACCTGCCCATTAGCATGGTAAGAAATGCAGAACTCAATTTTCTCCTCAGTTGGAATGATGGAGGGTAAGTCAATGGCAAACGAGAAGGTGTCACTATCTGAGCCACCATACACATTTTTCATGTAGACACAGTCCACATCAGTGTAGCTCTTCCAGGTATCAAAAGTGATACGAATCTGAACCTTCTTCTCAAAGCTCATGTTTTTCACTTTCACAGTCCCAGCCACTGTTCGCTCTTGCAAAGAGCAGTTCTCCAGACAGACAAAATTCTTCTGAAAGTGGTTCCGAAAACTTAAGTAATCCGTTGAAGGCTGGGGGAAATCTAAAATCAAGTTCTTCTCCTCATGGAGTTTTAAGCCAGAGGAGATATCATTAAGGTCCAAGAGATCAAACTGAAGATCCCACTCTGGTTCCTCTGGGAGGTCCGAGAAGACGTGGATGGCGGTGAGAGAGAGCCCCTTGGAGTCAGCAAACACAACCCGCTTCTTGGCTTGCTCGTGTGAACGCTTCCACTCATTCTGTGATTTGGCTTCCTGTTTTATATTGAGACACGGTTTCAGAGGCTTTAATTTGTTCACAAAATTTCTTCTCTGGAGGTCATCATAAGGGCCCAGGAAACTCTTCAGGGGTGGTGAATGAGCCAAGCAGAGCCTCATGGCCACATCCACTGGCATGACTGAACTTGTCAAAGGCCGTGGATCTAAAACCTGGATCATTCTGGAATACAAAAAGAAGAGGGGTTATCACCTGGATCTGGAATGCTCTTCCCTGGTCTCAAGTATGTGTGTGTGTGTATATATATATATATATATATGTACATATATATATATATATATACACACACACATATATATATATGTGTGTATATATATATATATACACACACACACACACACACATACTGTTTCTATATTGACTAAACTATACCAGCACAGTAAATATCAGGGATGTGCTATCATATGTAGTAAAATAAAACAGTATTAGACGATCAGATTTGCATCCCATGTTTGGCTGTGCCCTTGACTGACTACAAGGCCATGGGTTAACTGCCTAAAACACTTGAGCGTCTCAGTATCCCCATCTGAGAAATAAAGGGCTGGATATGATAATCTCTAATACAGCTCTCAGAACCATTTTCTCTGTTCTGAGCCAGTGGTTCTCAAACCTGTCTAGTCACAATGGCCTAGAGAGTTGGTTTTCTTTCTTTTTCTTTAATGTCAATTCCTGGGACTTACAGCCACTTGAGGCAGAACCCATCCACAGGGAGGGTAGATATTCTTAAAGCTTCCCAGGTGATTCTAATGACCATACAGGTTCCAGAACCATGGTTCCAGACTCTCTGCTCCCTCTGGCTACTCTGCTGATTTTGCTGTTAAATTGATTACACTTCTCTGGAAAGGTAATCCCCTTGAAAAGAAAAAAAATTGCCATAAAATTCTCATGGAACAGTTTTGAAAGTGACAAGGCTGGAAAGAATGAAGTCAGAGGATTATCTGTGCACTTTGTCACGTTCTCCCTCATTATTCACAAGTAACAAACTGAAATGCAAGTCAGCAATTCATGCACTTAAAGAAGTGCATATCCCATAATCTATATTTCATATAGAGATATTCATGACAAATCCACATTTAGGTGGAAAAAACTGAAAATTGGACTTTTTAATATATATTATATATATGAACTTATAAAAAACTTAATAGGAAATACACCAAAAAGTCACTTATCTCTGTGCAGTAGGATCATTGGTGATCTATTTTCGTCTTTGTACTTTTTTGGTGTTTTCTAGTGTTTTGCAGTGGATATTTATAACTAGCAAGATAGTGAAGCTATTTAAAAATTTAAACATAACTATGCTCAGCAATATTAAATTAAGAAGTGCCCATCAAGTTTTTTCCTGGCCTTTCGCCCTCCGTACATATTGCCAAGCTTATGGATTCCCCGCCCCCCATCCTTACAGGTAGGAGGCTTGTGTGTACTGTACATGACATTTCTCAATCTGGCTTCAATAACTCTTCACAGTAGCTCTAAGCACACAGGCAAATGGTCTTTAACACAAAATGGATAATAAAAGAACATTCACAGAATTTATTAGTCCTGGGATTTTTCTGGAAGGCCTACAAACTTAGAACAAACAAATCTAAGCTAAAGCTATACTTGCGAGTCTAATAATAGTTAACAGCAGGATTTTGGGAGAAGTCTTCTGCTAAGTGAGTTATGTCTGGAGGAGCTATTTAAAGTAGTTTTGTGGAAGGTTTTTTGTCTTGTAGTTTTGTTTTGTATTTTCACTTTTTGCACTTATAGAAAGACAGTTTTAGGATTTGGCAGTTTCCCTGGAATTTTAAATCCTGGCCAAGAGTTAAAAACTCATTTGCTCAAACTCCACAAGGCTGAGTTTACTATGGCAAACCGTGATAAGAAGGGTGGAGAAGGGCGAATGAAGGCAAAACATTCTACTGCAGTTCTCCCCCCAGGCTCAGCTATCCAACCAACGTCGTCAAGGTGCTGTTCCCACAAGCTGCCCCAGTGCTTTGGGACGTTTGTTCGGGATTAAGGGATAACAGTCGGAATCCAAAAGGGAATCAGAACCACAGCAGACTCACGTTAAGAGATTCTGTTTGGGGATGCTTACTACCAAAATGAGCTTTGCCTAAGAAGCACCGAGCGCATCTCCACACCTGCGAGGCTTCCCTGGGACCACAGTCAACTCAGCCATCAGCCAGCTAGCCATCCTCCGGGGTCTCCACTTGCAGTGATGCCCGAAGGACGACGCAGCCCAGCCTCCCTGCACCCGTGCGCTCCCCTCTGCTCTGAGGCGGGGAGTCTGCAGTGAACCTACCTGGTGCAGCTCATTAGGCAGAGAGGCGGCGGCGGACCGTGAAAGCCGGCTCTCCGCTGCCCGCGCAAGTTCGGACCCCGCTCCCAGGCCGTCCCAGTTCCGCCGGTAGCTCCGGCCGATTGCGGCTGCGGCGCGGGAGTGGCCGCTTATCTGCCCCGGACCACGTGAACCAGTCCCTCGCACCAATCACCGGGCGGCTGGCCCCGCGCCGCGACCAACCAGCACCCGGCTAGGGCGCGAGCCCTCGCCCAGGGAACGTGACCGCAGTGGCGCGTGGGGGAGTGCTCGGGGACTCGGCCAGCAGCTGGACCGAGCCCCGTAATGCGAACCCTGGGCGAGGGGGGCGTAGAGGCCGCACCGGGAAGCACGTAGCGGGTGCAAGCCAGGGAGGAGAGCAGCAAACCTCTCCCGGGCTGGGCGCCAGCTCGGCGGGACTGCCGGCAAGGGGATGCCTTTTTCGTCCTGAGGCGTCTGTGCACAGTTAAACCCAAGCACGCAGAGTTGTGGCTCCTTCCAAATGTATATAATACTAGAAATGTTTATATTGTTCACTGCTTGGCGCATCCACTCATTTTATCCCTCACCTTTAGCCAAAGCAATCAGAGGTTGGCTGCATGTTTTTTTAATTAGGGAAAATCTAAAAATGCACCACGGGAGCGGACTAAGGCTGCTAGGAATTACCAACTTCTCTAAACAAACGTTAATAAAGCACGCTAGACCCTTAGAACGGTGGCGTGGCATTTAATTAAAAGGCACTTTGTATTTAGATCTATTCTTCAGTTTTTCTCCTTGGACGAGAAAACTAAAGCCAGAAATGAAATGGTCTTTTTTACTCATGTGGCGAGTCCGCCACACAGCCAGTGTTCGATCCAAATCCCTCAACTCAGTTCTGACGTCCTTTGGCAGTGAGGTGGAAACCAAAATGTTAAAATATCACCCTGTAAATTTAATGACTCTCCCGAACCAGTTACTTTGTTTAGTTTGGGGAGTTTTTAGACCATCAGTTACAACCATAAAATTAAATTTCTAAGTCGAGTAGAAATTATTTTTATAAAACCCACCTCCTAGCTCTCCTCTATTAACTTTGATATACACTAGTCAATTAAAATGTACAAAATGTACAATGTACGATGTAAAAAAAATCCCTGTGTCTTTCAAATTACTGTCAAACACTGGAATTGTTAAAATAGTTACTGAAGAGAAAGACACCCATGCTGAGTATCACCAGGAAGGTACTTAAAGCTTGGGTTTGAATTTAAGAAGGAAACACCCAACTAGTAGCAGATCTAGCCCCTCAACTGAACCAAAACTAGCTGAAGGTGGCATAGTCCTTGGGTTTGACACTTACAAGCTACGTGAATCTTGGCAAGTTCCAGCCTCACCTTCCTCACGGTTCAAGGAGAGATAATGACATTGTTCCAAGGGTTACATAAGACTGTGATGAGAAAACTCAGCAGTGTCCAGCGCGTGTGTTCAACCCCTGGTAGTTCTCAGATCAGTACCCTCTCCCTCAGTTTTAGTTTTTATTCCATTGCCACAGGTGGCCAGTGCCTGAGTTCTTATATATTAATCAATAGCTCCTGCTTGTTGGGCCTGTACTAGGTGCCAAACACTCGTTTTAAGTGTTCCATGTGTCTTAGCTATTCATCTCCCAGAACAGCCCTAAATGGTGTGTTATTAATCCCATTCGAGAGATAAGGAAACTGAGGCACTGAGAGGTCAAGAAATCTACCCAGGATCTCATAAATAAGGCTGGGATTAGAACCTGACTGATGCCAGGGCAACAACCATTGCACCAGAGTGACTTCCTTTAATTCCCCATCAACAGTTAGAATGATGGGAGTGGAAGGTGCCTTAGGTATCACTGGCTTCAGTCTGTTTTTCTTTTCTTTTTCCAAAGTCTTCCTCTCCCCCCTCCCACCCCCATCCCACAGAGGAAGAATCTAAAACTCAGAGAAGCTGAGCTGTTTGCCAGGGACTGGTTAGGTCAGAGCCCAAACAGGAACATGGGCAGAGTTTGTGCCTCTACTCACGATGAATACGTTGAACTAAAAAAGTGGGTATTGCCAATTAAAGTTATGGAGAAATATAAAATAATGACTGTATTGTGATCCCATTTTAGAGGGAAAATGTGCCTGCATAGAAAATAGAATATGTTCTACCCAAATGTTAACAGTGCTTATTTTTGGATGGTCAGATTATGAGTAATTAAAATTTTCTTGGGGCATCTGGGTGGCTCAGTCAGTTAAGTGTCCAACTTCGGCTCAAGTCATGATCTCGCGGTTCATGGGTTCAAGCCCCACATCGGGCTCTGTGCTGTCAGCTCAGAGCCTGGAGCCTGCTTTGGATTCTGTCTCTCTGTCTCTCTGTCTCCCTGTCTCTCTCGCTCTCTGCCCCTCCCCCACTTGCACTCTGTCTCTCTCAAAAATAAATAAACATTAAAAAAATAAAATCAATAAAATGTTCTTTGTAATTTTGCTTCTTCGTATCTTTAAATTTTTCTACCATGAACAAGGACTTTTTCTATAACCAAGAAATCATTCTTAAAGGACTTTAAAACTTCCACATTCAACTAATCTATATAGCCTACCTACTAGGTCCCAAGAACCGTGTTGGAGGCTTTCACATGCTTATGCCATTTACTCACACAGTCCTTTTGAGTTTATGCTTGTTTCCATTCATGCTGCCTTCTCTCCTGCCCCCTGGTGCTGACTCATGCCATGAAATCTGCCTCTCTGAAGTCCTTAAAATAGAAATCAGGAAAACAGGCTTTCTCCAAAGAGGAGTCAAAACTCAGTAAGCCTCTAAACTGGATTCAGCTCACACCCCACTTTGCAAACATCCCTGTAAGAGAACAATCCGGGTGCAGGTGTGAAGGTGCAATTGTTGTTGCCGACAGTAACAGTAATTAAAGAAACAGTGGTTAAAATGGTTAAAGAAAGTGCAAGACACCACCTCAGACATGTGTGGTATCACAGGTGAGGTGAAGAAGAAGGGAACAAATAAGACAGGATGCACTTGGCCTCTCTAATCTGTTGGGAAGAAGGATATAAAGTAAAAAGACCAGTAACCAGGTTGGCTAAGTGGAAAATGGGTCATATGAACATTATATACATTTGTTGTATGTACATTAGGACTTGAGAGAAAGGAGTGGCCTTTAGAGGCCAGGACGTGTATGGTGACTGCAGGGAGAATAATTTGGCTAGAAGTGTGCATTCTAGCTGGAGGGTACACTGGGGGACGGGTCAAAGGAAAGAGAACCTTAACTGTTAAAAGTAAAAAGAAAATCTCCTAGACTGTCTTGAAGAAAATTAGAGATGTGAGTGCAAAGCAATTAAATGAGCAAATAATGAAATAACAATCTAAGTGTAAAGGAGAAATCATTCCTTGTGTTGATGGTGACATCTCCAGATTGCTTCAGGTTCTCCATATTCATTGAAGGATTAGAGCGAAGAAAACGTGTCGGAAAGGACTATGGGGGGTGGGGGGGACTTAAAGTCACCACTGAAGAGCATTTTGAATATGAATATTATGGAAGATGGGCGAGGGGATGAGTGGTACCGAGGAAGGATAGAAACTAGCCAAAATGTACTAAGTAGGAAATGTCAGCATAAGAAACCTCAAAATGAGAAGGAATATTCTGGGGGGAAAAAGATAGTAATGACATACTAGCCCTAGTAGCTAAAAAATGTATTATAAATTTAGTGTTTTTCAAATTTGGTATTGGTGCATGAATGAAGAATCCAATCAAAATAGGGGTGCTGCGTGGCTCAGTCAGCTGAGCGTCTGACTCTTGGTTTCAGCTGAACTCATGGTTTGTGGGTTTGAGCCCGGCATAGGGCTCTGTGCTGGCAGTGCGGATCGTGCTTGGGATTCTCTTTTTCTCCTTCTCTTGCCTCTCTCTCTCTGCCTTCATGTGTTCTCTTTCTCTCTCTTTCTCTCTCCTTCTCTCTCTCTTTCTCGCTCTCAAATACATAAATAAATAAGCTTAAAAAAAAAGAATCCGATCAAAATAAAGGGCATACAAATCAGAAAGGAAGAAATAAAATTGTACCTATTTGCAGATCACACGATGGCATATGTAGAAAGCCCCAAAGACTTCACCAAAAAAAACCCGTTAGAACTAATAAATGAATTCAGTAAAGTTGCAGGGGACAAAATCAATATGCAAAAATCTGTTGCATTTCTACACAATAACAGTAAGCTAACAATAATAACAAACTATCAGAAAGAGAAATTAAGAAAGTGTTCCCATTTATAATTGTATCAAAAAGAATAAGATACCTAAGAATAACTTTATCCAGAGAGATGAAAGAGCTGTACCGTGAAAACGGTAAGACACTAATGAAAGACACTGAAGAAGACACCACAAAATGGAAAGATATTCCATGCTCATGGATTGGAAGAACTCCTTTCATTAAAATGTTCATACTACCCAAAGCAACCTACAGATTCAATACAACCCCTATCAAAATTCCAATGGCATTTTTCACAGAAATAGGACAATCCTAAAATTAGTGTTGAACCGCAAAAAAACAGCAAATAGGCAAAGTAATCTTGAGAAAGAACAAAGGTGGAGGCATCACACTCCCTGATTTCAAACTACATTACAATATAGTAATTAAAACAGTATGGTACTGGCATAAAAACAGGCACATGGATCAATGGAACAGAATAGAGAGACGAGACATAAACCTACATATATATGGTCAATTAATTTATGACAAAGAAGCCAAGAATACACAATGGGGAAAGGACAGTGTCTACAGTAAATAGTGTTGGGAAAACTGGACGGCTGCATATAAAAGGATGAACTGGACCACCTTCTTATACCATGTACAAAAGTTAACTCAAAATGGATTGAAGACTTGAGTATAAGACCTGAAACCATAAAACTTCTAGAAGAAAAGATAGTAAGCCTCTTGACCTCAGTCTTGGAAATAATTTTTGGTTTTGGATTTGACACAAAAGCAAAGGCAACAAAAGCAAAAATAAACCAGTGAGACTACACCAACCTAAAAAGGTTCTGCACAGCAAAGGAAATGAATGACGTGAAATGAGAAGGAGCCTACCTAATGAGAGGAAATATTTGCAAATATGATGTGTATCTGATAATGGGTTAATATTCAAAATATATACAGAACTCTTACAACTCAATAAAAGTAAAAAAACAAAACAACAACAGCAAAATACTCTAAAAAATGGGCTGAGAATCTGAATAGACATTTTTTCAAAGAAGATGTCTGAATGGCCAAAAGGTACACAAAATGGTGCTCAACATCATCAGGGAAATGCAAATCAAAACCACAAGCAGCAGCTCATACCTGCTGGTGAGGATGTGGAGGAAAGAGAACTCTGTGCGTTGTTGGTGGGAATGTGAATTGGTGCAGCCACTATGGAAAACAGTGTGGAAGTTCCTCAAGAAGTTAAAAATAGAACTACCATATAATTTGGCGATCCTACTTCCAAGTATTTATCTGAAGAAAATGAAAAGACTAACTCAAAAAGATATCTGCACCCTCATGTTCATTGCGGCAGTATTCACAATAGCCAAGGTAAGGGAACAACCAAAGTGCAGATGAATAAAGATGGATAAATAAATTATTTCACACGCGCACACACACACACAGTGGAATATTATTCAGCCATAAAAAAGAATGAAATCCAGTCATTTGTGGCAATGTGCAGGGACCTTGAGGGTGTTATGTTAAGTGAAATAAGTCCATAAGTCGGACAGAGAAAGACAAATACTGGATGATCTTGCTTTTATGTGGAATCAAAAAAAAAAAAAAAGCAGAGCTCATAGATTCAAAGAACAAATTGGTGGTTACCAAAGGTGAGGAGTGGGGGATGGGAGAAATCGATGAAAGGTGTCAAAAGGCACAAGCTTCCAGTTATAGAAATAAGTCATGGAGATGTAATGTACAACATGGTAACTATAGTTAATAATACTACATTGTATATTTGAAAGTTGCTGAAAGTAAATCTTAAAAGTTCTCGTCAGAAGAAAAAACTTGTAACTATGTGTGGTGATGGATATTAACTAGACTTACTGTGGGCATTTTACAATATATACAAATATCAAATCATTATATTGTACACCTGAAACTAATATAATGTTATATGTCAATTATGCCTCAATTAAAAAATCAAAAGTAAATAATCATTTGGCACATGGCAAAAAAGAATCAGGTCAGTGAGATTAAAGAGTCCATAAATGGACCTACTTAACATATGTTACAGGTGGGCATGTCTAATAAAAGGAGGGGAAGAATTGATTGTTCAATAACTGGGCAGCTAGCTGTCCATTTTGGAGGGGGTGGGAATGGAAGGACGTGTACAAGAAATTGTTTTTAGTTCATGCCCCTGTGGAAGGGGACTTCACAGTAACATGCACGAATAAGGCAGCTCCAAAGGAAATTCTGTAAGGGGACTACCAGCCTGATTCAACTTGCTCTGGGCACTGTCATTTTTGTGACTTGGAGAATTTTCTTTTTAACTCGGGGCTTATAGGAAAACACTGGGGCAAGGACTGAATCTACTCAGTAAGAGAACACTGATAGACTGTATACTCCTAAGTTCTATTCTTCCCTGTATCCACTTCCTCCTTTCTAAAAAGCTAGAGGGGTGCCTGGGTGGCTCATTCGGTTAAGCATCTGACTCTTGATTTCGACTTAAGTCATTATCTCACAGTTCATGAGATTGAGCCCCACATCGAGCTCTGTGCTGACAACTCTGAGCTGGCTTGGGACTCTCTCTGTCCCTCTCTCTCTGCCCATCCCCCATGTGCATGAATGCTCTCTCACTCTCTCAAATAAACACTTTTTAAAATTAAAAAAAAAAAATAAGCTGGATAAATCCCTCTGTGGACATGGCTGACTGGGTTCATCTATGCTGGGTGGGTCTGATGCTCTGTTTTCATTGCTCTGTTTGGGCTGGGGTGTGCAACCTTTCGTTTCGGTCCCATATTTTGCTAAATCTTAGCATTCTGAATCATTGTGACTCTGCATCTTGATTCTTTGCTTGCAAACTCAAAAAGCCCATGGGATGCAGCAGCTCTCTGTCTAACCACAATTTATTCACCAGGCTCATTTTGCCTAGAGACAGATATTTTTCTGCTCTGTCATCTAGTGTCTGGATTCAGCTATGAACTATGGTTATTGGAGTTTTAAAGTACTTTTGGCAGAAGTAATCCAAACTGAAAACAGATCCCTGATTTATAACATACCACAATACTTCCTTTCTTATATGTTAAATTAAACATCTCTTGCCATCTACTCCCCGACATACACACAAACACATCACATCACCCCACCCCCACCCCACTCTGGATATAATTCTTAATGACTACTAGCTCCAAGGGATATTCAAAACTCTATACCCTTTTTAAAAATTGTTAAGGGGCGCCTGGGTGGCGCAGTCGGTTAAGCGTCTGACTTCAGCCAGGTCACGATCTCGCGGTCCGTGAGTTCGAGCCCCGCGTCAGGCTCTGGGCTGATGGCTCAGAGCCTGGAGCCTGTTTCCGATTCTGTGTCTCCCTCTCTCTCTGCCCCTCCCCCGTTCATGCTCTGTCTCTCTCTGTCCCAAAAATAAAAATAAATAAAATAAAAAATAAAAAAATAAAAAAAAAATTGTTAAATGTTTTTATTTACTTGGGGGGGGGGGTGCAGAGAGAGAGGGAGACACAGAATCCAAAGCAGGCTCCAGGCTCTGAGCTCTCAGCACAGAGCCTAACATGGGGCTTGAACCCAAGAGCCATGAGATCATGACCTGAGCTAAAGTTGGACACTTAACCAACTGAGGCTCCCAGGTGCCCCTATTCCCTTTTTTAACTAGAATGCTGTAGCATCTCCCCTACCCATATATAGTCAAAGCAGATTTGGCCCAAGCTATGGCTTTGCATCTATCAGAGAATTATTTCTGTTTAGCTGCTATATGCCTAGGAAGTGGTGAAAAGTTCCAACTGTGGGGTGGGCGGCAGTTGGGAGAGAGTGAACAATTTCCCAGATCCTACTGAGTCAACTGTTCTTACCAGAGCTTTCATAGGTCATCTGAAGTGTAGTAAGTCCTCTAGAATGGCAGCCACGACCTTGAAAACATGTTTCAAAGCCCACTTCCTCCAAGCGTTAGTTAATCTATTAGTAAAATATTAATTTTTTTTTAATGAACAACTGTTAAACTGTTAAGTCACTTGGTAAAATTAGAAGTTATTTGAGACCACCAAGAGGAAGACAAAATATTCCAAAATTCCTTCATTTTTCCTATCAAAAAACCCTCTCCTGTCGTGGAAAGTGAGAATGTTGAGAAAAAAGCATTAGGTCTTGCTTTCTTGTACACACTGAGCTTTCATTGTTACAGAGTTTTGGAGCTCAATTAGTGATTAAAAGAGGTTTTTTTTTTCTTTCTGAAGAAAGGATTGAAGAAATAAAATTAACATTATAAGAACAAATCATGTATCCAGCATTATTAGGTCCTTTTCTATATTTTATGACAATCACTGGCTATAATATTGTTATAGTATAATTCTTCTTTTAAGTCGATTACTATTAGAGCAGAGGCCTACTGCTTAAAACAGGACAGTGACTAAGCATCATTTTCTCTTGTCTTACGTCCATCCTGTCTTACCCTCAAATCCAAAATTTTGATGCTATTTATGGAGTTAGTCTTCTCTGTGGCTAATATTGAAAGAGGTTCTTATTTTGCACACTACAAACAGAAGTGCAAGATTTGATTGCAAAGATTACAATGGCACTTCTTGAGCAAAAACGTTTACATGTGATTAGTCCTTTAACTTTATAAAGGCCTCGTATATTTTATTTCATTTAATTCTCATTAAAACCTTGTGAAGCCACTCTCATTATTCCATCTTAAAGATGGGGAAACTGACACTCACTAAGGCTGAATGATGATAGCAGGGTTTGAAACTACTAAGTAATGGGATTTAAGCTTCAATGCCAAGACCTAACCTCATGTGCCAACACCTCATCTGAGTAATTAGCTGGTTTGTTCACAGACATTAAACTAGGATCTGAACTTGAGTACTCTGTTGGGACACTTCTGTCTTCCTCACTCCCGTATTGCGTCCCTCACCAAATCCTGCCTGCTTTTGCCTTCTCAGTATGTCTCAAAATCCAAGTCCTCTTCTCCATCCTTTGGCCATTCACCCTCTCTCACTTGGATTGTCATAAGAGCCTTCTGACCTGCCTTTCCCACCCTATACTGTCACTCAGACACATTCTTCTCACCTCCAACAGTGTATCTAAAATGAAGCTTTGATCACAAAATCCTACAATAGCTGCCTATAATCTAAATCTACCAAAATAAACCAACTCCTGATGTTCCCAGACACCATTTGTCATTCCCTAACCCTCTATGTGCTCTTACACTGTCCCTCTGCCTGGGTGCTCCCTGCACTCACCTGTGCTAGACTAATGTCTCTTCCTCTTTTGAGGTTCAGTCAGATGTCATTTCCCAGCAGTACCTCCCATGCCCTCCTCTCCAGACTGCTTCATGGAACTACTTCTGTGTTTTTTTAAGACCCTGGGATTATCTTCATCATTTCACTTACTATCTTATTTTATAAAAATCTGGCTGGCTGGTTGGTTTGTTTTTATTCTGCAATATCCTAGGGAAAGAGATCTCTGAATTATCTGCATTATTTTGACGGTGTTTTATTTTTTAAGTAATAATTATTACCCTTAGAATATTAACAGTTCTGTTGTGTAAAAATCAAAAAGAGAAAATAGGTTTCATTCTTTTAAAAAGTATAGTGGAATGATGACATTTTTCAATTTCTGTTTCATTCCTCTAAGATGATAAATGTTGCCTATGACAAATAAGTCTATAGAAGACTGAGGAAGAATTATCTGATGGGAACCCTGGTGGTTATTTTGAGAAGGAAGACAGTTCCAGATTTCACAATTATATTTTTTTTCAAAAGAGGAATATTTGCTTAGGGAAAGAACATCAGGGGAGATTTTAAAAGATAAGAAATGTTGAACACCATAGCAAAATATCTGAAAAAGCTGACATAGTTTTTCTTTTTTCTTTTGTTTGTAATTAATTTTCTTCTTTTTTAATTTATTTATATTGAGATATAATTGACATAAAATGTCAATTGTGTAAGTGTAAGGTACACAGTTCACATATTGCAATATGATTACCAGGTAGCATTAGGTAACACATCCCATCACATCACTTAATTGTCATTTGTTTTTGCGGTGGAAACTATTAAAATCTAGTCTCGGTAACATAAAAAATCTGTTTTGCATCTGTCTCCTCTGCTAGATTGTAAGCTCCTGGAGGGCAAGGACAACATCGTATTCATCTGTGTATCTCCAGGACTCGGCACCTAGCACTAACAACACATGCCCATTGGGCAAATTGGATGTGTTAATTAAGAAAAATGGTTGTTGCCTTCAGAATCCTCCACAAAACAGAGAACATAAGAAGATAACGTTGAAATGATGTGAATTTGGCAAATAGGCAGGTGGCAAGAATATGAATTGTCAAAAAAAGAGTCTAGCGAGGAGCACTGACAAAAATACTAAAAGAAGATAGTGTACCATTAAGTTGGCACTCAGAGGGAAAAGGTATTTCAAAAGTACCACAGAGCAGTGCCAACAAAACCACCTAATGTCCCGGTCTTAGGAGCCTCCACAAAAGTACACGTTGTCCTGGGACATGGCAGATTTGTTTTCAGATCACAAGTCAGGCATCAGGACCAGGACAGATGTAGACTTGAGTTTTTTAAGGCAGTAACTCCTCAGGGATTCTTTTAATACCTGTAAAACCATTTGTCATCCTTTGATTCTCGTGCTACTTCTGGCTGTTGTCCAGCTTGCCCTTTTCTTTGCAGGACTTCAAATGTCTCCTTCCTCCTTTGCCTTCCAGTGTCTCCTGCTTTTGTCCTTCACTGTGTTACTTATATAAAATTACCATTGACTTTAAAACCTCCTGGAAAATTCTGCTGACTATCGGACTCCCCTAATTGTGGAAAGTACGTAGGTCACGCAAGTCTCTGCCGTCATATGCCACATTCTCTGTTTTTGCCATTTCCCCTGCCCAGAAGCCCTTCACCTGATCAAACCTTATCCATCCTTCAAGGTCCAGCTCAGATGTCCAGTGTTAAACCTCTCCCAGCCCTAGAGACAGAACAGAATTCCTTATTCTCTTCTCTGTGTTCCAGAGACAAATTGTTTAGACAGCTAGAATAGCTTTTGTAACACTGTTATTTATTTGTTTACATTACTTTTTTCCCTAATAGACTATGAACTGCTGAGGGCAGGTACCAAATGTTACCCATCTTTGTATCCCTCGCACTTACCAATGCCTAGAACATTGTAGACACTCCAAAGATATTTGTTGAAATATCCTGTAGTCTTATGGGCCCATTAAGGTGTCAGGTTCACACCTAAAATCAGCAAGACCTGTTCTGATCGAAGTTGGGTGACATGCAAAGAGAAATTTGAAGACAGAACAATGTTGGTATTTACTATTCAGTTATTCAACAAGTATTTACTGGGCTTCTATGGAGTTCACTGTA
Source organism: Panthera uncia (assembly GCF_023721935.1). NCBI lineage: Eukaryota > Metazoa > Chordata > Mammalia > Carnivora > Felidae > Panthera > Panthera uncia. The sequence goes on from NC_064818.1 coordinate 50,127,541, forward strand.
CTCAGGACTGAAGATACTATAATAAAAAATAAAAAAAAAAAGACCAACTGGGTCCTATGTTCTCAGTCTAACAGAACAACTATTACTAAGCAAATAATTGTATAATTAATCATTATGCAATTTTAATATGCATATCAAAAGATAACTAGAGGGTGCTATGAGAGCATGTGACAGAGGGTGATGACCTAACCTGGGGTAAGTCAAGGGAAGATTCTTCTGTGGGTAGCTGATGCTCAGGCTGAGAGCAGAGGGAAGAGCAGGCATTGGCTAGGTGAAGGGGCGGGCCTGAAGAGACAGAAGGAAACAGCATATAAGGTACAAGGTACCTTAGAAAAAATATAAGAGCCCTCCAGATGCACTTGCCACACTCTTGTAACCAACTTTTTGCCTGGGAAAGCTCACCTGTATGGACTGCACCAGTGAGCTTCCATGCCCTCTGACTTTTGGTTGGGTTTGGTCAACAAGAGGCACTAAAAGGAAAGCAGAGGGTTTGAGGAGAATGAACCAAAGTATTTATTCCCCAGCTTCCACCCTGGCAGGTGGCTGTGGTTGGTTGGCTTCGATCCTCTGCCAACAGCCATGATTTCTGTCAGGCAGTGAACCCCATGGATCTATTCCGTTGGCTCTGCGGTGGCTCTATCTGCTTGTCCTTTCAACCTAGAGGTGGGGAACAATTCCTGGAGTTATTGCTCCCCCCCAAGACTTCACTATTCCTTATTAGTTTCTTCAAATCCTCCCGCACCCATGTAAATAGCAGCTTTATTAGACACTCGTCAAATTACCCATTTTGATTTATGCTACTTTCCTGCCAGAATGCTGACTGATAGAGAGGGCAAATAAGAGGCTAGATCACACAGAAGGTTTTTAATTATGATAAGGGGTTTAGATTTTACCCTAAGTACCTGGGAAGTCATTGAGAGGTTTTAAGCAGGTAGACCACCAGGTTTGCATTGAAAAAAAATCACTCGAACAACTGCCGCATAGAGAGCGGATGGGAAGAGGCGCAAGAGTAGAAGCAAGGAGGCTAGTCAGGAGGCAGTTGCAGTCATGAAGATGGAAATGATGGGCCATGATGGAATAAGTTGAGAGTGACCACAGAGATCAGGACACAGAAATAGGAGGAACTAAGGGACAACAAAAATCCAGCAAGATTTTTAACATAGTGTATGTGACTGCATGGCCTCATTGACTACAGAGTAAACCCCAGACTCCTCATTCTGGCCTCCAAGACCGGCCACCTCTGGTCCCTGAACCCCCTTCTTCCCTTCATACACATTCTATGGCCCAGATGAAGTCACCTCCCAACCAGTCACAATGTACCTTGCACCTGGTGTACTCTTTCTGTCATGTTCTTGCTCTCACCCAAATCCTACCCATCCTCCAAGGCCCGGCTCAAAAGGTATTAATTAATTACAGGTAACAGTCTCTGAGAGCTTACTCCTTTTTGGTCACTGTGTTAAAAGCATTAGTTCACGTTATCCACCTATCTATGAAGCAGGGCTTTCATTCACCCCTTTTACAGATGAGGAGTCTGAGGCTCAGAGAAATTAAGTGCGCACAGTCATACCATGTTGGACTTGAACCCAGGCCTGGATGATTTCAAAATCCTGTGTTTGATTCCAATCTAAAAATGTTTCTCAAATTAAAATAATTAACTTTATTTATGACTCACTAAATGACAGGCAGTGTGCCGTGCACTCCCTTGAATTGTTTTACTTGATGCTTATAACAACCCTACCAGTTAAGAACCAGTTTTAATGTCATCTTTAGAGTATGAAACTAAAGCAGAGAAAGTAAGAAACTTGCTTAAATGCAACCTTCTCCACAAAAACTTGCCAGATACCCCCCCCACCACTCTTGAAAATCATTCCTCCCTCCTCTGAAATTTGAGGCACCACAATAACATCACCCCTCCACTCCATTTACTGCTGCTTAGCATGTGTCATCTTTTTTTTATAATAAACTACTAGGGCAACCCGGGTCTGATTCACTGTCAATTCCCCCAAAGCACCTGCCCATAGTTACCCCATTTCCTAACAGCTCCTTGCTCCAAGGAAGCACTTGTAAAAATATTTAACAAATGAACACTGGGATGCCTACAGCATACCAACAGGGAACTCAGGCAGTGCTGGGGGATGACAGTCTTCACTGGCATTTGTTTAGGCCACACTGCCAGACCCTCTGGCCAGGGTACTGCCAGTTATCTACCAGCCACCAGACTTTCTGAATCACATTTGCCTTAAAAACAGGGACTATGTAGATTGCAGAACAGCGCAAAAGAAATTAGATTTTTGTTTATTGTAAGTAGCTTGTTGGGTAGTAAAACTAATCATACTGGTGGAGGACTATGAGTTTTGAAAGCCATCACATTCAGTTCTGCTTTCTACTGCTCCTAACCCTAAGTCCAGTAATGACTTAACTTATCTGAGCTACAGACCCCTTATCTATAAAATAACAGTTGTAAGAACTGTCTGCATGGGACCGTTGTGAGGAAAGTTAAATGAGATGAAATACATAAGCAAAGCCACTCTAGTAAGGTGACTGAGTGGTAAATGGTAGTTATAATTAAGTGTGAGAGTAGCGTGTTCCACTCACTACATTTTAGGAGGGTCATTGCCAAACAGGAAATTTAAGAGAGGACAAGAAATGTGTCCCCCATGCTGCCTAAGGGGCTAAAGGAGTTTGGCCTGTGAAGACTTAGAGAATGCACAAGATACGTTTTTGAAAATCTGAAGTTTACGTATGGGAGAGAGAACAGGCTTTTCTGTTGCTCCAAAGCTGAAATAGGACCAACATGATAAAGTCTCACCATTATGATAAAGTGACAAATACTGACTTAATATAAGAGAAACCTTTCTAACAACTGGGTTATCCAACAATGGACTGGAAAACTAGTGGGAGTTTGCTCATTGGACGTGCTCAGGCAAAGCCTGGAAGGTATGTCAGAGATGCTAAAGGCAGCATGCTTCTACCTGGGAAGATGGCCTCAGCGGCAAGGGAGTTTCATTCCAATGCAAAAATTCTGTTATTCTATTATCCAGAAACTCAAATATGCATTGGAAATTTGGGTAAGGAACGATTTAAGGATTCTGTCCACTAGATTGTTAATTCTGGAGTGACACAAATTAATCTATTAGCTGCAATGATTTAGTTCTACCCACAGCCTTGTGGGCTCCTATCCCTGAATACCTACAAAGATGAGTCAGGGCTGTCATCTTGGCATCTCTCCAGACAATAGACTCATAGTTTCCTAAAGTTAGATGGGACCTGTGAGGTATTCTGATCCAGTTTCAGATCAGATACCTTTGATCAAGAGAATAATCTCCCATTCCTTAATCAATTTTCAGTGCACAAAGAAAAACAATCCTAAACTTTGGAAATAAACACATAAGCTGATTCCCATGAAAACTCAAACTTCAGGCACCACCACACCAAGTATAAACTCTCTTTAACCCATTCATTCATAAAACATTTATTTAATCCCTGTTCTGGGCAGGACCAAGGCCAAGTATGACTGGATATTCAAAATGAAATATTTTCAGATCCTGCCCTTTAGAATTTCATGGAGATGAGATATGTACATTTATTAGTACATTAAAAAGTGGGAAGTAAGGGTTGCGGTAAGAGTGATCCAAATAGAATGATCTGGAGTGTATGGAGGGAAAATGGCTCCCTTCAGCTTAGGTGATAGGAAGAACCTCTCCTGAAGTGTGCGGATCAGGTCATGAAGGAAGCGCAGGAGTTGGCAAAGATGCGAAGGATATTTCGACGGAGGAACCAAAGGGAATAAAGCATGGAGGTGGAGAAATGTATGTGTATTAAGTAGTTCAGTTAAGATAGGAGAGGAAAATGGGAATGAAATCAAATCACCAAGGATCTGGATTCTATTGTGGACAATAGCATGCCTTTGAACACCTTGAGCAGGGAGCACATATACATTTGCTACTGTCTATATTACTCATTTGATCCTTATAGCAACCCTATGAGCAGGAATTACCATAACCCCATTTTACAGATAAAGCTCACACTCATCCTCATGCCAAGGATTTATCATAATGACTTGAAAACATAACAAATCCATTAAGCCAAATCCCAAATTAAAGAGCGGAATTATTTTATAGAGAACAATTTCTCGGCCATATGTTTGAAACCTAGATTAGGTAAAGGATCATGGTGCACACATTTCAACTAACAATGGGGTTGGTGTATGTGAAAAGGAGACCATAGTCCTTGAGTAGGTCTCCTTAGGACAGACATCTTACTTCAACACCAACTAGTGCCCCATGTCTCTGTTCTAAGGTGGTCCAGATCAAATGATCAAAGGTCTCTTCCTCTTTTCCGAAAAGATAGGTGAACAGACCAGCCAAAGTCTTGTTAGGTATCAGTTCCAAGAATAAAATTGGTCATTAATGGTTTTCACAACCATATTTTGTAAGAGATTCAAGCTAATTTTACCTTCAGACCATCTATGTTAGGCATATAATCAATAAGAAGCAAGTTAACCAAAATGTTTACATTTAACATTTTGTGAGTTACTTCAGGGAACTTTTTTTTTAATGTTTATTTATTTGTTAGAGAGAGAGCAAGTGGAGAAGGGGCAGAGGTTCTGAGGTAGGCTCTGCGCTGATAGCAGCAAGCCTGATGCAGGGCTCAGACTCAAACCATGAGATAATGACCTGAGCCAAAGTTGGATGCTCAACTAACTGAGCCACCCAGGTGCCCCTACCTCAGGGAACTTTAAATATAAAGACCAATCTCCTGGGCCATTCAGAATTCACGTCTAGATAGTCTCATGCCACAACCCATGGGAATGTGCTCAGTTAATTCACATTTCTATCACCCAAGATTCTGGTGGAACCTAAATGAAAATTGAGTGTGTGAGTGGCTTGCATCAATTGAATTAAATGGGGCTCCCAGGAAATGAAGTCCATCGGTGTCAATGAATAGAACTTAGGCCCATGCAGGCGTGGATAGTGGGCATCGTGGTAAGTGGGATGATGAGTGTGAGGACCCACAAGGCCAAATCACAATAGGGAAGGGAATTGTGGGGCCCCCAGGAGAAAATCCACTATAAGAAAAAAGACTGGCTTGGTATGTTGAACTTGGCAACAGAACTTGAGCTGAGAAAGAAAAAAGGGTTTTCAGGTACAGCAGGGAAGCTGTTACTTGAACCTACCTCTACTCAGTATCCTACCCTGGAGGAAATACATAGCAATCAAAGAGCTGTGGCACCAACCTACCTTGCTATGAGACCCCTGTAATAGAACCTAACTCCAAGGAGAAGTCATTTCCCATCCATCCATCTTTTTTTTATTTTTATTTATTTATTTGGGGGGGGGGGCAGAGAGAGAGGGAGAGAGAATCCCAAGCAGGTTCCACCCCACCAGCACAGAGCCTGACACCAGGTTCAGTCGCACCAACAGTGAGATCATGACCATAGCCAAAATCAAGAGTCAGGTGCTTAACAGACTGAGCCACCCAGGCACCCCCCCCCAACTCCATCCCTCTTTGAGTGAAATGGTGAGTGCATGCCCTGAGCTAGAGAGCAATGGTGGCAAGGTTCTGTTGTGACCAGCTGGGATAGCTGGCAGAGTACCCAGAGCAGGCAGTAGAGGCAACAACCCTAGGAAGTCATGGAGCCGGCCTGGGAAGGTAAAATCTTATGGCAAACCATAAGAGACTCTTAAATACAGAGAACAAACTGAGGGTTGATGGAGGGGAGGGTTGGGGGGGGGTGTTAAGTGGGTAATGGGCATTAAGGAGGGCACTTTTTGGGATGAGCACTGGATGTCATATGTAAGCAATGGATCACTGGGTTCTATGTTAACTAACTTGAGAATAAATAAATAAGTACATAAATAAATAAATAGAGTCAGACACTTAACTGACTGAGCCACCCAGGCACCCCAAGTCTTATTTCTTTTTATTTTGGTGTAGTCCCAATAATTTGTTTTTACTTTTGTTTCCCTTGCCTCAGGAGACATATCTAGTAAGAAGTTGCTATGGCTGATGTCAAAAAGGTTACTTCCTGTGTTTTCTTCTTCGATTTTAATGTTTTCCTGTCTCACATTTAGATCTTTCATCCATTTTGAATTTATTTTTGTGTATAAGAAAGTGGTCCAGTTTCATTCTTTTGCATGTTTCTGTCCAATTTTCCCAACATCATTGTTGAAGAGACTGTCTTTTTTTCCACTGGATATTCTTTCCTGCTTTGTCGAAGATTAATTGACCATATAGTTGTGGGTTCATTTCTGGGTTTTCTGTACTGTTCCATTGATCTATGTGTCTGTTTTTGTGCCAGTACCATAGTGTCTTGATCACTACAGCTTTGTAATATAACTTTAAGTCCAGAATTGTGATGCCTCCAGATCTGCTTTTCTTTCTCAAGATTGGTTTGGCTATTTGTGTCTTTTGTGATTCCATACAAATTTTAGGATTGTTTACTCTAGCTCTGTGGGAAAATATTGTTGATATTTTAATAGGGATTGCATTAAATGTGTAGATTGCTTTAGGTAGTGTAGATGTTGTAACAATATTTGTTCTTCCAGTCCATGAGCATGGAATGTCTTTCCATTTCTTTGTGTCATTTTCAATCTCTTTCATCAGTGCTTTATAGTTTTCAGAGTATAGATCTTTTACCTCTTTGGTTAGGTTTATTCCTTGGTATCTTATGGTTTTGGTGCAATTGTAAATGGGATTGATTCTTTCATTTCTCTTCCTGCTGCTTCATCATTGATGCATAGAAATGCAACTGATTTCTGTATGTTGATTTTGTATCCTGCAACTTTGCTGAATTCTTAGCAATTTTTTGGTGGAGTCTTTTGGGTTTTGGGTGGAATCCAATTTTTTGGGTGGAGTGTTGAGCAACTTTGCTGAAAATCTTAGCAATTTTTTGGTGGAGTCTTTTGGGTTTTCTATTTAGAGTATCATGCCATCTGCAAATAATGAAAGTTTGACTTCTTCCTTGCTGATTTGGATGCCTTTTATTTCTTTGTGTTGTCTGATTGCTGAGGCTAAGAGTTCCAGTACTATGTTAAATAACAGTGGTGAGAGTGGGCATCCCTATCTAGTTCCTGACCATAGAGGAAAAGCTCTCAGTTTTTCCCCATCGAGGATGATATTAGCTGTGGGTTGTTCATATACAGCCTTTTTTATATTGAGATGTGTTCCCTCTAACCCTACTTTGTTGAGGGTTTTTATCATGAATGGATGTTGTACTTTGTCAAATGCTTCTTCTGCATCTATTGAAAGGATCATAGGGTTCTTATCCTTTCTTTTGTTAATGTGGTATATCACATTGATTGATTTGTGAATATCGAACCACCCTTGCAGCCCAGGAATAAATTCCACTTAATCATGGTGAATGCTTCTTTTAATGTACTGTTGGATTCAATTTGTTAGTATTTTATTGAGAATTTTTGTATCCATGTTTCTCAGGGACATTAGCCTATAGTTCTCTTTTTTAGTGGAGTCTTTGGTTTTGCCATCAAGGTAATACTGGCCTCATAGAATGAATTTGGAAGTTTTCCTTCCTTTTCTATATTTTGTAATAGTTTGAGAAGAATAGGTATTAAATCTTTAAATGTTTGGTAGAGTTTGCCTATGAAGCCATCTGAGTTTCTTTATGTTTATTATTAATTGATTTATATATTTGGGTGCTTTCAAGCTGGGGGCATATTTACGATTGTCAGATCTTCTTGATGGCTAGACCCCTTAATTATGATAGAATGTCCTACTTCATCTCTTAATACAGTCTTTATTTTAAAATCTAGTTTATCTGCTATAAGGATTGCTACTCCAGCTTTCTTTTGATGTCCATTTGCATATAAATGTTTCTGCATCCCTTCACTCTCAATCTGCAGGTGTCTTTAGGTCTAAAATGAGTCTCTTGTAGCTAGCATATAGATGGGACTTGTTGGGTTGTTTTGTTTTTTGTTTTTTGTTTTTTTATTCATTCTGACACCTTATGTCTTGATTGGAGTGTTTAGTCCATTTACAGTGAGAATGATTATTGATAGATATGTATTTATTGCCATTTTATTACTTGTTTTATGGTTGTTTCTGGAGATTTTTTCTGTTCATTTCTTGTCTTTTGTCATTTTTGGTCTTTCCTTTCCACTCAGAGTCCCCTTTAATATTTCTTGCAGGGCTGGTTTAGTAGTCACAAACTCCTTTAGTTTTTGTTTGTCTGGAAAACTCTTTATCTCTCCTCCTATCCTGCCGGAGTCCAGCTCCAGCAGATCTAGGGGTTCCCAAAGGATGAACGACATCGGTGAAAAAGTGAAAAAAATAAATAAATAAAATAAAAATTAAAATGGACACAGACAACAGCAGTGTGTTGAACTGGCCACTTTATTGTGGCAAACGTGGCATTATATTTGTTAACAATTTCCTTGTAGCGTACATCATCTATGTTTTCTAAGCATTACCTAATTCTAAAAATGTTCCTATGTGTAATCACCCTTTAAGGAATAACATGGTTATTTTCTCATAACGTTTCCTCCTGCCCTTTGCTTATTGATTAATTTCTTACATTATTTTCGTTATGTATCTAACGTTTATCTATAATCTATAAAACATTTGCTTTGCTGTTTTCATGAAAGGTCATCTATCTCTCAACACCTCAAGTGGAACAGTTACAGGGACATGACCTCTTAGTTGTTTCTCTGAACCATTTGTGGCTTGAGGAACAAAAGTGTTCGCCTCGGTCCAAGGAGCCAGGAGGGGGCCAAGAGGGCCTTAGAAACCCACGCCTTATACATTCTCAGAGAGGCAATGCACCTAGGAACTAATGAACCATTCTGTACCTTAACCGACTAGGTTCAGTCATCATCTGGAATGCCTCCTGGGGGCCAATTGGGCCTAGGGGTTGGAGTAACTTGTGCCCATAGATACACTCCTTTGCTGCCAGAGTGGGCTTTCAAATCTATTTGTTCCTTCCTTGGCTGAGAAATATATGAGGCTATCCTTCCTTTAGGTAGAGGAGTCTTTATAGGGGGTGGCAAAGGCTAAATGTAGGGCTGCACAATTTCCTTGTGGAACCTTATTTCTTTCCCCAATAGTTCTTTTCCCAGGGGGCCTGTCCAGGGCAATTCCCCAACAGACAATTCCCCAGGTACTTTTATTAAGGCCAAATTACATAAAAGCAGGAGTACAAGAAGCTTCACTGTCGGTGGGCTGCCCTGCAGTCCCGATCCATCCACCGCCCGGGCCCTGCCATCAAGCTGGTTGGATAGCTCGCCTTCCAGCACTATCCTGAATGACAGTCTTGCTGGATAGAGAATTCTTGGCTGTAGATTATTCCCATTCAGCATGTTGAATAAACTCTGGCTTGACAAGTTTCTGTTGAGAGATCTGCAGTTAGCCTCATGGGTCTTCCCGTGTAAGTTATGGAACTCTTTTGTCTTGCTGCTTTTAGGATTTTTTTCTTTACTGCTGTATTTTGCAAATTTAATTACAGTATGTCTGGGTATTGGCCTGCTTTTGTTGATTTTGATGGGAGTTCTCTGTGCCTCATGGAGCTGGATGTCTGTTTTCTTCCCCAGATCAGGGAAGTTTTCAGCTATTATTTCCTCAAATTTTCTGTTTCTTTTTCTCTCTCTTCTTCTGGGACTCCTATGATATAAACATCACTACATTTGATGGAGTCATTGAGTTCCCTAAGTCTATTCTCATGTTCTATCATTCTTCTTTCTCTCTTTTGTTCAGCTTCCTTATTTTCCATTATTTTGTCTTCTATATCACTTATTCATTCCTCTACTTCTTCCAGTCTGCTGTTCATTACATCCAGTCTGTTTCATAATCAGTTATTATATTTTTCATTTTTGACTGCTTATTTTTTAACTCATTCACTTTTGTGGTAAGGGTGTCCCTGAAGTCTTCCATGCTTTTTTCAAGCCCAGCAAGCATCTTTATGGTTGTTGCCTTAAATTCTCCATCAGGCATATTACTTATATCTGTTTCTATTACATCTCGGGCCATGCCCTTTTCTTAATTGTTTCATTTGGGATAAATTCCTCCATCTTGTCATTTTGTCTACATCCCTGTCTTCTTCTGTGTATTAGAAAAGCTTGTTCTATTTCCTTCTCCTGAGAGTAATGGCTTTATGAAGAAGATGCCATATAACAGTCAGGGCCTGGAGCTTCAGAGAGTGTCTCTGGTGTGTGCTGCATATACTCTGCTGCTATGTTTTAGCTGCTCTGTCCTTTAAGTCAATCATCTCCAGAGACTCTCCTTGCTTACAGTGGGCACTGTTTGGACCTTGGCCCAAGGGTGGCAAGTTTTAACTGGATGGGCTCTGGTTTGCTTGTTAAATGAGACCTGATGCTACTTCAACTAGAACTGAAGGCTTGCAGAACTCTCTGGTTGGAAGACATGGTTCATGCAGGGGTTTCTTCTGGGTTTCTAGAGAAGGGTCCCCCTGCGCTGGGATTGAGGCAAGTTTGGCCAAGAAGGGCAGTCACACCAGAGCACAAGAGCATGGGAGTTACATCAAGCAGGTTAGGCAGCCAGCGTCCAGGCAAGCCACTCTCAGCAGGTGGTTCTGCATCTATGCCAAGGGACAGGAGGAGGGCAATGGTGCCCACAGGCTCTTTTGTCCCCAGAGAGGTGTCTCTGTGAATACCACCTCTCATAGATGCACTCCAAGAAGAATGAACAGTCTTCCCACTGTGTGCCCTAGGCGATGCTCAGATTTCTGCCTCCATGCCACCTGCCCCAGTTGCTTGCCTACTTTCTCTCTGGAAGTAGGGCAGCACCCTGGCTCTATCCCAGCCAAGCTCACCAACCTTTAAAATTCCAGTCTTGGGATGTCTGGGTGGCTCAGTCAATTAAGCATCCAACTCTTGATTTCAGTTCAGGTCATGATCTCACAGTCGCAAGATCGAGCCCCATGTGGAGCCCCGCGCTGAGCAAGGAGCTGGCTTGGGGTTTTCACTCTCTGTCTCTGCCTGTTACCTGCTCCTGTGAACTTTCTCCCACCTCCCCCCCAAAATAATTAAATAAATAAAACATTCTTTAAAAACCTCCAGTCTTTAAGTCCCACTGGTTGCAAAACCCACGAAAATCAAACTCTCTTGTTTTCCCAGCCAGTGGCTTCAGGGAAGTGTTTTCCTTATGGATTCCCCTGTGCACTCCTCTCTTTCTTTCTGCTTTTCTCCACCACCAAGGCTCCCTCCCCACTGCAGGACCTGTGATTTATTTCTCCCCTAAACTAAGTCTCCACACTTCCTACCTTCCTCAGTGTGACCTCTTTTCTCCCTCTAGTTGTGCAGTTTGTTCTGCCAGTCCTCAGGTCGATTTCTTGGGTATTCAGAATGATTTTATAGTTATCTAGTTGTGTTCAAGGGACTAAACAAGCCTAGGGTCTTCCTACTACACTGCCACCTTACCTCCCTTCCTATCATGTTACTCTTTGGTAACCTTTGGGGACCTACATTTTTCACTCCATATATTATTGCTAAGATTCATCCATATTCTTATGTGTAACAGTGAGTCATTTTGAATGCCATATAATAGTACATTATGTGAATAAACCATAAACTATGTATTCATTCTCAAGTTAATGGTCATTTGGGTTTTTTCCAGCTTTCTGTTATGAATATTCTTATACATGTTTCCTGATATATCTTTGAAAGAGTTTCTTTTGTACATTCAATATTTTAATTAAAGTTTTAATTAGAAATAGCTACTGATTGTATCAAAACCTTTTCTTGGCATTTACTGATGACTTCATAGTTTTTCCTTAATTTGTTGCTGTAGGGAATTATATTGTTGGATTTCCTAATGGCAAAACTTTCTGGGATTCCTAAAACATAACTTAGTGTCTATTATTCTTTCAACACCATTACTAGACTTATTACGTTCTGTGAGTCCAGTTTATTGAGGTATAATTTGGATATAGTAAAATTCATCCTACCGAAGTACACAATTTGATGAGTTTTGACCAATATCTTCAGTCACATAACCACCACCACAATCAACATAGAAACATTTCCATCACACCAAAGTATTTCCTTATGCCCTTTTGCAGTCAGTCTTCTGTCCCACCCAAATCCCTGGCAACCACTGGTCTGATTTCCATCCTTCTAGTTTCACCTTTTCCAGAATGTCGTGTTATAAATAAAGTTCATACAGCATGTAGGCTTTTGTGAATGGTTTTATCACTTGACATAATGTTTTTGAAATTCATCCATGATGCTGCATATATCAGTAGTTTGTTTCTTTGCTACTATTCATCTCTAGGTGTACCACAATTTGTTTATCCACTCACTAATGGATGGACTTTCAGGTTTTTGTTTTCAGTTTTTGACTACTAGGAATATATCTGCTATAAAAATTTGCGTATGCCTTTGTGTGAACAAATGCTTTCATTCCTTGAGTAAATATGTAAGTGTGAGTTTTCTGGGTCATATGACCAGTGTATTTTAACAATCTAAAACTGCCAAACCCTTTCCCAAAATCCCTGCACTATTTTGCATTCCCAGCAGAAAGGTATGAGAGTTCCAGTGGCTCTACATCTTTGGCAGCATTTGGTACTGTCAGTGGTCTGTCTGACTTTTTGTTATTGAGCTATAAGAGTTATTCATATATTCTGAATACAGGTCCATTATTAGGTATATATGTTGCAAATATTTTTTCTCCCTGCACGTGCCTCGCTTTTCATTGATTTAATGTTGTCTCTCAGAGGGCAGAAGTTTTCTATGTTGACAAAACACATTTTAATTTTTCAGTTCATTTCAATTTTTTTTTTATGGTTCATGTTTTTTAAATGTCCTGTTTATGCAATCTTTGCTTAACCCACCATTACAAACATTTTTCTCTGTATATCTATGCTTTCTTCTAGAGGTTTTATAGCTTTAGCTCTTATATTTATGTCGATAATGTGTTTCAATTTAGTATGTTTATAGATGTGAGGTAAGGGCCAAGGTTTTATTGTTGTTGTTACTGTTGTTAGTCTTTTGTTTCTGCTTTCACATAGACTTCCAACTGCTTCGGCCCCATTTATTTAAAAGTCTCTCCTTTCTCCATTGAATTTCCTTTGCACCTGTGTCAAAATTCAATTGATCATAAATATGTTTGGGTCTATTTCTGGAGTCTCTATTCTATTCCATTGTTCTGTGAGACTATTCTTTTGCCATTATCACACTTTCTTGATAAGTGGTAAATCTAAAATTAGGTACTGTGAGTCCTCAACTTTGTTCTCACTTTTCAGGTGGGCTTGCTAAATTTTTATTTAGAATCTTTTCATGTATATGCATAAGTTGAACTACAGAAATATTTTGTGCTATATTTATCAGATTTTAGTATTAAAGTTATGCTTGTTTCATAATATTATTGAGGAACTTTCCATACCTTTCTAGAGAATGAAATAATTTGGTTAACCTATTAAAGAGATTAAATTAACTCTTGCTTGAAAGTTAGATGGAATTCAGTTGCAAAACTAAACTATTTCAATAAGTATTTTTCCTTAAAGGAAGAATTTAATAATTTTTTTCATTTCTTCTATAGTTTTTGGCTTTCTGTCTTTTCTTGTACCAATTTTGCTCACTTATATTTTGCCAGAAAATCATTCATATTGTTTAGACTTTCAGATTTACTGAAATTTATCAATTTATAATTTATTAACACAATTGAATTTATGAATGTTCTTATAAACATAGGAAACTGAGGTACAGAGAGATCAAGTAACATGCCCAAGGTCACACAGCTAATAAGCAGTAGAGGCAGGATTTGAACCCAAGGCATCCAAGCACCTGCACTTAACCACTAGAAACCCAGGGAATACTGATACAGAGTGACCTTTAAATTCTGCGAATCATCTGATAAAGTCTTTCATGATACCCTTAGGGACAAGATGAAGAAATGTTAGCTACAAATTTTTGCCAAACAGCCTTACTCAAAGAGAATGCTCCATCTTTACCTCTCCTTTACAAATCCAGCAAGAGAGACAATAAATGGCTTGACGTAGAGATCCAGAGACGTGGAGGAGAACATAAAATATGGTTCCTAAATTTGCAAATGATGCGAAAGTGCATCTGCTAGCTTAATGGCAAAACGGAATTAAAGAAATCTTCTCCGCTGCATTCTAGTTGATCACACAGGTGTAAACTGAACAGATTTTAGGCCCCACAAGAACAAAGACCAAATATATTTTTATTCATCCATGTACACAAAGCTCCCAGCAGAACTGTAACTGCTTAGTAAATATTTTTTTAATATCTATTGAAAGAAAAATATATGACTGCACTGCAACAAGTGCACAAGTTTAGAATGAAGGCGACATGGTTAAACGTTGAGACAAGTAGGGGAAAAGTTCCCGTTTGCCACAAGCTCCCTGTGAATCGACATGCAATGGGCAGGGTGTGGCCTGAGAAAACTTAAAACTAGATGTGGTTCTAAGGCAAGTCACTGAAACTCACAGCAAAACAAAGTTAATAATAATTCAAAAGATTATTTGAAGGGTAAGATCATTCGTATGAGAAAGAAAAATTGTTGCAAACAACAAATATCCATTATCAAATATTATTGTAATTAAATTATAAATCCCTACAGCAAATTAAGAATCACCTTGAGCTTCTCTATAATTTATCAATTTTTTGAGATGAAGATTAAGAGAGATAGATATGAAGTGTCTCACGGGATGTCTGGAGCGTATTAAACATTTTATAAATCATCACATAAATGGATTATCCTTTCAAACACAGGAGACTGTACGTATGAGCATATGCGTAACCACACATACATACATAATCACATGTATGGAAGTATTTATGTCAAACTGTAAAGAAGTTTCCCCTAGTTATTGCTACCATTATCACTATTCTGGATACAGGAGACACAATGAAGAATTAGATGGACAAAATACCACCCTTGATTTTTGGTTATTTACTCCTCTCCCATGTACAAGAATCACTTTTTTATTATAAAAGGAAAACCAAACTATAAAGACAATAAAGAGATAGCAGTTGCCAGGGATTGGGGTGGGGGTGGATAGTTGGAACACGGGATTTTTAGGACAGTGAATTACATCATCATTTGGCAAAACCTATATAGAATGTACAACACAAAGAGTGGATTCTAATGTAAACTGTGGATTTAAGTTACTAATAATGTATCAATATTGCTTCATCAATTGCAACAAATGTGAGATTGTGAGGGGGAAAAAAACTGAGATTTGTGGAGAGGCTTGAGGAAGGGAAGGAAGAGAAAGGTTTAAGCCAAGTGTTCCAAGAGAGAGTAGACCAAGTTTAATTCCATCTCAGTCATTAACTACTAATTGGGCAAATGATTAAATCTCTCAGAAGCAGTTTCTGCTTTCATAAATTGAAGGTTCTTTTCCTGCAGGTTCGTTGGGAGGACCAGATTTAAAAAGTGTCAAGTGCCTCCCCTAAGAGACTGTGGGTACTTAATACATTTTAACTGTTCCTGAAAGGAAAGGTGTCCTAAACCAGTGCTTTTCAAATGCTAATGTACAGATGAATCACTGGGGTGTCTTGCTGAATGCAGACTCAGATTCAGTACACCAGAGTCTGTGCTTCTGCATTGCTGACAAGCTCCAGATGATGCTGATGCTGGTTGAAAGTCCTAGAGTCTTCCAACAGTGGGAATCTTTGACAGGGAATATTTAAGAATCAATTTAACAACTGATATCTATTTTCAGAAGAATTGTGACTCAGAACTACACAGAATTTGCAAGATGGAAGAAATAGCTATCCCTTAGAGGATGAAACTTGAATCTAAAATTAACTGAACCAGGTCAGTGTTGCACCAGATGAAATTTAATTAACAGTGGGTTGTGGTTGCTATCCAGGGAAGCCAAACCTCAGATGGATACAAAATTGTGCATAAAGAAGAAAGTAAAAGATCCAGTGGTCGAGTCCTCTCACTGATCTCCTTCCCAAAGGCCCACCCAAAATATCCATCAATAGAAACACCTCCTATGAAAAAATCAAGGCATTTAGAGGAAACAAATTGCAGTAATCTACATGTGTCTTTCCCCCAGATGCAGTGTCCCCAGCCTCAGCCAATCAGAAGCGACACCTGGACCATTCGCTCCCACCCCTGGGGTTTCAGAGAGTTCATGGAAAGTGGGAGATGCCCAAGCATCTGTTATTTCTAGAACAGAAATACGTGGTGGTTTGAGGGGCGCCTGGGTGGCTCAGTCAGTTAAGCGTCCAGCTCTTGATTTCAGCTCAGGTCATGATCTCCCAGTTCGTGAGTTCGAGCCCCACATCAGACTGCGCTGACAGCACAGAGCCTGCTTGGAGTTCTGTCTCCCTCTCTCTCTGCCCCTCCCCCACTTGCTCTCTGTCTCTCTCCAAATAAATAAAAATAAATTTAAAAAAAATAAAAAATAAAAAAGTTTGAGAAACCTTGCCTTACTGCATTCATCTCCTTAGACTTCCCAGCAGAGAGGACTTAGCTGAACGTGGTGGGCAGAGGTTCAGTTGTGAGTAGAGCAATTTACTCACCCTATTTGAGCCTGACTTTTGTCATCTGTAAACCAAGAATCACAATAGCATCTATGTAAAGTGTAAGGTCGCTATAGAGACTAGATAAAGTAATGGATGTAATGGCCACTTGTAATCTGAATACAAATGCATTTTCAGTAAATGCATTCCTTGTGTCAAATCTTCACTAAACAAAGCCATTAAGATGCCCCTTGGGCTTGTTAGTGTGAGATTTTACCCGTTTAGCAAGGAGGAGTTGGTAAACCAAATTTCAAGTTGACAGAAAACCTTGCTATAAGCACACCTTTGCTTTTCTTGTTTGAGCCACCTGGGAAAAGAATCCAACCTTCCAGATCTGCTATCTCATCTGTAAAACTTAGGACGGTAACTCCTTGCTCCCCTCTCAGAGAGGTGGGGTTGCTTCCTAAATGATGAAATCTGAAAGTGTCTTGGAAACTATAAAACTCCACACACATTGTTGATGCCTGCCTGTGCAAGAGCTAGAAAGGGCAAGGCATCAGTTTTCAGATCCAGTAATATCCCACTCCTACCTCACCTGAACCCTACCCCCAAAAGGTATAATCTGCTGACAGGAGAGCCTGAGTCTGAGGCATGACTCCATCAGCAATTCAAGAAAGGCAAGAGTACTCAGTTTCTGGGGTAATTGCCAGTTCCCTGGCGTGGAGTTAGGGGGTGCCGCTCAGCAAGCAAAGAGGTTGGCCCACCATCTGTGTGCCTGGCATATTGGCAGTTTCCCAAGTTTAGTGATGGGTAGCATGCCACACGTTCTCCCCACTGCTGCTGGTGGCAACTGTCATTATACATCGTATTTCAAGAGTGGAATTGTAGATTATGTGCCTTAGAAGAACTGGGTTCAGATATCTGCAGAGTCAAGCACAGACTGATTCAGGGATTAGGAATGGAGAAAGGCTTTACAGGATAAAACTGTTCACATGGTTTAAAGTGGAAAAGTGAGAACAGCTGACTGGGAAATAAAAACCGTCACTCAGAGATGGGAATCCGGGTGGGGAGACACAAGATAGGGCACAGGTGATGAGGGAGCATAAGGTAAACTGAGGGCAAAGCACAAAGTAGCACATCACCACCACCACCCCCAGGTGGAATATGTGTGACATTCCTCAGGCACTCCTGGCTGCCCAAGAACAAAGGAAAGGACAGAAAACAAATGGTTAAACTGATAGAACCTCCATCAGTTTACAAGTATCTTTAGTAATATTACAAGAAAAGGGCAAATTTATCAATGGCCTAATCTCCAGGAGCGCCTACTGTCTTAAGGGTAATGCGTTACTAGAAGGAAAAACCTTAGCTTAACAATACCAAGGTCTCCAGTAACCTGTGAGTCTCCTTTAGCATGTGGAAATCCCTTTAAGAAACTTCCTCTCAACTTTACCTCCCCTAACTCCACAGTATATAAGCAGTCACTCTTCACAACCCCAGTGCAGCTCTTTCTGCCCATGGGTCTCGTCCCCATACTTTAACCGCCTTTTTATACCAAAGACATTTTCAAGAATTCTTGGCCGTCAGCTCTGAACCCCACCCTGACTCCAAAACCCCATCATTTGGCACCTAAACCGTGGGACTTCAAGTCTTTTCAACTGGACTCTGAGCCAGTGCAAACTTGGTGAGTACTTTCTCTTTTCTTCCTTTACTCTCGTTTCAGGGGCATCTGCTCCTCTGTTTGAGTTGACAAGGGTTATTTTTACTATTGTTGTTATTAATCTATTTATTTTTGAGAGATAGTGAGTGGGAGAAGGGAAAGGGAGGGAGAGAGAATCCCAAGCAGGCTCACTGCCAGCACAGAGTCCGATGTGGGACTTGAACTCACAAACCATGAGATAATGACCCAAGCTGAAACCAAGAGTTGACCCTTAACTGACTGAGCCACCAAGGCGCTCCCTTCCCCCACCTCAGCTGACAAGGTTTAGAACCGGGAACTGTGTAATGCCCCCGATTTCGAATCCGAGAGACCACCAAGGAGCCGATACCGGTGCAAACGCACGAGGGCTTATTTGCAAGCTCAAGCTTGGGCCCAAGTATACCCGACACAGCGGAGCAGGGACTTGGACCCCTAGGTTAAGAGGCATAGCAGTTTTATAGGGGCCAGTGGCCAATGAGATTGTAACACACACAGAAAGTTGCATAGTCCTGTCAGTCCACACGCAGGTGGCCAATTGAATTACAATTTACCCTATAGTAACTGTTTGAACTAGCCTATCACTCTGGTCAGAATTGGCGCGCAAGTTTGGCGGGCAAAAGGCGGGGTTTACATTCTTTGGCGGTTAGGGGTTCCACATTCCTATATGAGCCGGTTTCCAGTACGGGTGTGCTCAGCGGCTTGACTAGGGTGGGGGAGTGTCTTAAGCAATAAGTAGATCGTTTGGGGGTTATACATGAGATGGTGGGTGTAGCACCAAATGGAGTTCGTCTTGCTCTGCTTGTCCAGGGGTAGGGGATTTTTGTTAAATTCCTTGGGTCCCACAAACTGGTTCTCTGCCTTCTAGCACTTGACCTCTTTTGCCTTCCCCTCCCTGCCTCCTGTTTCTGTACCACCTTGGGTGCGGTCTACAGAACTGGCTTCTACACCATTGTTGGTGTCTCTGACACCTCCTCCCACCCTCACTGTCAAGGAGCAAAGAGCACCCCCTTGGACCGCCCACTTCCGACTCCCCACTGGTGTTCCAGGTAAAAACTAATGGGAACAAATCGATTGACTTTTAAGTGGATGCAGGTGGATCATATTCGATGTTTAAGCTAGTTTAAATTTGTTGGTTGGAGGTAGACCTGTTCATCAGCATTAAATAAACTTTTTATTCTATCTAGGTTTGCTGAATGTCAAATAAGCTCATGTTCTCTCTGCTCCAATTTGTAGGCAAAAAGGTGACTTAAAATTAATGGTTCATTTTGTATGTCTCAATGTTTTCATGGGTAACTGTGAAGATAACTTTCAGTCTTTGATAATCTAAAACTTTGAAGTTTTGCTTGCGTGATAAATGGGATTGAATTCGTTGGACATCCATGTCTTCAAATCAAATGGAGTGCTAAAGCATTGGTTACTGAACGTAGGTTTGCACTTTTCTTATTGTAGAGAAACGAAGGATATTCGGATCTGTTGGAAAAACCTGCTTTGTGCTCGATTAATTCATAAATTTGCCATCAAAAAATTCTAGTGTAACAATTCACAATTGGTTACTACTTAGTTTTCACTGGAGACTAAGGTTTCCAAGAGTAAAAATTCTGCTAAATGTAGTTAAGACTGATGGAAATGAGAAAAGCAATTCTGTATGTTAAAAAACAAAACAAGGAAGGAGATGTGTAAGAAAGACACAAGGAATAGAAATACATTTTTACTAAAGGTAAAAGAAAGTAATTTTGTCCTAAATGAGCCTGGTTACTTGGAGAGAAATGGCTTGGGCCAAAATTTGAAAGCAAAGGAAAGTTGTAGAAGGTTCATGAAGGGAAATCTTTGGAAAGGAATTTTATGTGTGGTCAGGATGGACTAAGGTTGAAATGTATGGATTTTAAAAGTATACTGGGATAAGTATCCTTTTCTCTCTGTTCAAAATACAAAGTTTTCTTGGATTGTTGTTCTGCTCTCGGTAAGTGTAAACAAAGGTCTTTTCTCTTTTGTCTGCCCACAAAGCCAAAGCTTACGTTTTGTCTTTTTCAGGTGTTTGATTACTTCATTAAAACTTCTCAATATTAAAGGAGCTTTGCTTTGCTAACAACCATATAACCCTACATATTTGCCTTTGGGATCTCTTATTGCCATCTTGGTGAAGTAAGTTAGTTTTAAGTTACGTAATGATCTGTAAACCTATTTAGGATATGCTTTATAACTTTATAAGGTTTTAACAAACTTCCAAGACTTAAATTGTAAATGCAGTCTTTTTGACCATTTAGGCCTTTTTGTTTGGTATGCTAAGTTACTTGGAAAAGCACTGTCAAAAATGGTAAACCTTAGGTTGTATTGTAGGGGTAAATGCTAGAACTGCTCAAATACATATGCAATACCTAAAGTTTTAATGTTTTGGTGTAAGGTCATCACTTGATATTCAGATAATTGAAGTATTCTGTATCACAGAAATAGCTGGATTACCTCATCAGTTGCACCATAATGAACTCTCATCAGATTGTTAACCATGCCCGTTTCTGAGATTTTGTCATTTATAATTCTGATGCTTTTACAAAACATGTTTTATCTTCAAGGAGATTTATAAAAAGGACATTTAGGACAAATACAGGTATTTAACATCTTTAAAATCCTAAAACTAGAATGGGCAAGAATTTTAGAACTAAAAAAGCTGCATTCAAACTGAACAAGAATTAGGAACATGGGACAAAATGAACCAAGGAAAATTAGTTTTTTGTGACCCTTGTTTTAAAGTGTTGCTTGTTTCCTAATGCTTGCTCTTTCAGATTAAGGAAACATTCTCTTAAGATATCTATGATATACAAAAATGTGGTATTCATTTGTAAACCTGAAACATTTAACAAACTTCTTTCTACCTCAATGCTCTGAAATTCAAAAACTCTCAGTATTCTTTCTTTCATGGAAATTACAGTTACTTGCATAAGTTCAGTAAGAGTCTTCTCCTTTATAACAGGACACCATTGGGAATCCTGGTTATTTCACCAAGGCTTTGGCTGGAATGTCCTATTTGAGAGCAACATGCATAGACTCGGATATGACCATACAGCTCTGAGGAACTAAGGTTGACTTTATGAAACATGGAGCCATAAAGCCGCTTGGAAATGTTGGCCTGATACCTTGCTTACCAAGTTCCCAGAAGCCTTATCAGGTGAGTGAGGAATGTCACTTCCTGGAAGGCACAGGAACTTCAGGATATCTTGAGGACCTCCTCAAGAGGAATTCACCCAAATCAACAAGTATTGCAGGGATGCCTGATGGCAAGTGCTTGGCTTGGCTTCTGGCCTGGAGAGGCTACTAAACGTTCAATCTTGAGATTCCTTATAAAAAGTTCCAGCAAAGCAAATTATAAAAGATCTATATAACCAATCACTGTTCTTGATGAACTTATGTAAATAATTAGGCTAAGTTAAAATTGTACTTGTTTTACAAACAAATTAGTCTTGATTTGGCTATCTCAAAAATAGGGATGATTCTAGAGAGGAAAACTATGCCTCAATAATGCACCTTTATGGATACTAAATTCTAGTTCTGATTGTCTTTAAATGTTGTTGTTTGCCTAAGCTGAACAACTTGAGGTAGATTTCAGAAAAATTGTCACAATATTTCATGTATAGACCATCCTCTGCGTATATAAAAAGCCTTTCTCACTGTAGAGACCTATCAATAGATAAAGGCTATAGTGCTTTATTATTCACTTGAGGCCAGGTTCACTCATAAATCTCTAAGTGAATATGCAAACCATATCCTCCCTACACCTGATCTGCCAGTTACTAGAAACCCACCCCATATCAACCCAGGAGATGTGGTTTAATGAAGGTCTGATACAGCAGGGGATTTAACTCCAAAATGGAAGGGCCCCTACCGGGTCATATTATGTACTGTCCACTGCAGTAAAATTACAGGGGCAATCTTCATGGGCTCCTATATCTAGAATGAAACCTCTACCTCCTTCACAGGAGCCAACTAATGTGCCTTCTCATTCCTGTAAGCCTATAGAAGACCTCAAACTTCCCTTCAAACAAAATTGATGGTAGTACCTTTGTTTTTCATTCTTTTTCCCAATTTATACTAACAATTCTTTCTTAACAGCGGGACATTCAAAAGGATCACCACAGACATTTGAATTACAAGCCAGAAAGACCCATCTGATTCCTACTGCCTGTTCCCACTCCATCTGAGGATGCTTCAAGCCTGACCTCTAAAAATCTTCTTGCTGGTACCACTGGCAGACACTGGACTCCTTCACTGCAATAACTTCAAGCCAACAGACGAGCCTTTCTATTCAAGAAGGTCCGTACAACAATGTTTTCTACATTGGATTCAGGTGCCTCTGCCTTGGGCAGTCTGGGAAGGTAGAGTGGCATTACAAATGTTGACCCGTAGGTAGGGACATCTCTACGCTCCTATTCAGCAGGAAGAAGCTACAGAAGATGAGACCTTCTACGTTCTTTAACCTTAAAGATTTAGGGGTCAAAATTGTTCAGGGGGGATATGATGAGGGAGCATAAGGCACATATGGCTAATGGCTACCTCACTGGACAGAGCACTTCCAGATCACTTGGATTTGCCTTTGATCTTATCAAGAAGTTATCAGCATCAACCACTTTTAATGATTATTTTCCCCTGTGCCATCAAGTTTAATCAAAGTCCCAAGACTCTTCCTGCTCTAGCTGCCCCTAAAATGGCTCTCTGTGGCAAAGAATGATAATTGGCATCGAATGTTCATTCTCCCCCTCTTCCATAGTAATAGTAATTTTAGCTAGACACATGGCTATCCAGAATAAATACTACATTTTCCCTTGCAGCTATCAGAAGCCATGAAACTACTCTTTGGGCAATGAGATGTAAACATCAATTCATGCAGGACCTTTCAGGGACTTTAAGAATCAGCTGGCTTCACCCTTTTATTGTCTTTTTTCCTATTGACTGGAATGAAAAACCAGGTGGCTGGAATTCTAGTCACCATCTTGTACCATGAGGTGATCTTGGAAATGGAGACCATACCATAGAAGCACTTACTTTAATAGGCCTTACTTATATTAAGTATTTACCTCCCTTAATGCTCACAACAACCCCCAGATATACACAAGGAGATTTAAAAGAAGTGATTGTCCAAGATCACAGTGCTAGGAGATGGTGAACTCAGGATTTGAACCCCAGTCTGGGTGGCTGTATAAACCATGTCCTTTACTGGATGGATCCCCTGGCGTGAAGTCTAGGCTGTACACAGAGAGTGGGGAATGGGGCACAATTCTGGTTTTACCAAGTCAGCAGAAGCTCTGAACTCTAACTCCTTATACCCTTATCCCAGCAAGGTTCAATCATTCAGGGAAAATGTGAGGGTCATCTGTGTTCACATCACTCGCTCTGTAAGGCATTCTCAGAAAATGAGGCCATATCACTTAAACCCAGTTCCCTAAAATTCAACTCCCTTTTGAGGGCTTTTGTACCTGTCTGCATGTTCTTTTTGTCCTCATTTTAGCAATCTAAGAATTTGAAAACTAGAATTTAGAATTATGGAATTGAGAGTGCCTTTGAGTGACAGGAAGTGGGAGAAAACTTTTATTTATTTTTAATGTTTGTTTATTTTGAGAGGGAGTTAGCAGGGTAGGGTCAGAGAAGGGAGAGAGAGAATCCCAAGAAGGCTCCATCCTCAGTGCAGAGCCCGACAGAGGGCTGGATCCCACGACCCTGAGATCATGACCTGAGCCTAAATCAAGAGTCAGTCGCTCAACTGACTGAGCTACCCACGCGCCCCAAGAAGTGGGAGGAAACTTTTAAAAGAGCAATCTTGAGCCAGAAGTCAGAAGAATTTTCTTTGCATCAACTCTTTTCAGACTATGCAGAACACAAAAGGCAAAGTGTGGAACTCCACAGAGAAGTCAGGGGAAGAATATGTGACTGTCAAATTCGAACTCATGTTGGTGGAAATGAGAGGAACAATGGGCTTGAGTGAGTCAAGCATCTCAGCTTTATCAAGAACCTCATTGAAGGGGACAAAACAAGAAAGATCTGTGGCAGATAACCAAGTTTCCTATCCACCGGAGAATGCACAATGCAACAACAGCCTAAAACTGGAAGAAGATACCTATTCCTCCATTACCCTCTAAACTACCACTAGTCAACCTACTTCACAGAGACACTGTGTGGGCCTGGGACCATCAGTTAAAGCTGAGCACCAGAGACAGACACTAGAAGCACATAAGTAACTCTGTGAATATACTTACCCAAATCAGAAGAATATTCCTGTCACAGCCAAGGAGGCCAACATCTAGACAAGGTCCCATGGAAAATCAAAGGTGAACAAGGGGAAAGCTCAAAAATATGATTTGAGGGGACTGATCCTCCAGAAGCAGGTCCTTCTTCTGAGGAGGGAGTGCCAGAGCTTTTAGAGTTACCACTCTTCTAGGGGGAGTTAATACCATTGTAGTAACCAGTCCAGCCCAGAGGCTGGGTTGGCCTCCTGGACCAGAATTGCAGCCAGGGCCAGCAATATGGAGGCAGTAGAATCATGACGAGACTTGTAGTGTCTCATGGTGTATGGTCCATGGGAGAAGTCTCTCTGAAGACATGGACAGTTGGGTTCACCTGCAGCTTTATAGTGGACGAGCCTGGATTCCAGAAAAACCACGGAAAATGAGTACATGCTTTTCCTTGCCTTCCTGCAATTTGCCAATATGGTATGCACCATGTGTTCAAAGGAAAAATGTGCTAATAAAAAGCCTCCTGTGAGATTAGAATATCAAGGGAAAGAGCATATTTGTGTAAGTGAGGGTGGAAAGGGGACTACAGTTAGCTCCACTGACAGCTGTACTTTAGTCCCTTCATCATAGTCCATGCTTTCTGCTTACAGGGCTGGTAGACCAGTGGGTTGCCCATAGACCCTCCCCCCCACCCCTCCAAAGGTGCCTGCTTTGGGTGGGATATGTGTGTTAGGATACAGGCAGACCCTTAGGTTTCAAAAATGGGAAAACTGGGGCACCTGGGTGACCCAGTCCGTTGAGCATCCAACTCTTGATTTCAGCTCAGGTCAGGGTTGTGGGATGGAGCCCCACATCAGGCTCCTTGCTGAACATGGAGCCTGCTTGACATTTTCTCTCTCTCTCTCTGCCTCTACTTCTCCCGCTACCCCTGCCTCTACCTGCCCCCCCCCGACTCACGCTCTCCTCTCTTAAAAAAGGACATTTCACAAGTTATCACTCATCCCAGTTAATAAACATCATTTATTAACAAAACATTAATAACATAATTTGTTAAATGAAAACCTTGTTTGTAACTACCAAATATCCACCTTTGAAGTCCCTGACAGCTTGTAAGTGAGATGGTCTTCAGCTGAGCATATTGCAAGGATTTGAGTAAAGAAACAGCCAGCATTGGTTTCTGTGCATTTTCCTCTTCAGAACACAGACTACCTTAGGACTTGTTCCTTCTGGTTTTAAGTGTAATGGCTCTGAACTGTTGAGTATTTTAAGCCAAAGAGTAAGCTGTTATTCTCTCTCTTGCCCTCCCCAAAACACAGAATTCTTAACTTGGAAAATGTTGTTTTTGTTTTTTCTTAGCAACCTGAGACGTCTCTGGTTTAGCACTGGCTAAAAACACAGGGCGCTTTGCCAGTGTTATTTCCACTTGCAACCGTTTTGTAGAGTTCTGCTGCTTAAAAATGTTTAAGGCTGCTTCTCAATCCTAAATACATAATATGTTGAATTTAAAATTTGTATGTACGTCATCAGCTGTTGTATTTAGGAGACCGAATTCATCGCATGCAAAGTATGGTTAATGTTCCAAACTCAAAGTAGGATTAAAGCCAAAAAGCTTGATTTTCATGCTTGTGCATGACTCCCTTTTAATTTCTTGTGTACTTCCTAAATGTTTAGTCCTGGGAGTTGGAAAAGGCTGGATGTTTTTCACTTGTCCTTTCACAGCAGTTTCCAACGTTGTTTTATTACTAAGAGCAGAGGATTTCTGTGCTCTCCTCACCCCCACCAATCAGAGGAAGTTATAAAAGTACTGCCCTGGAAGGAGTGGTGGAGGTGGGAAGTCTGTAACCATCATGATACTACTGGTCTGGGTTAGAATCCTCAATAAACATTTCAGATAAAAAGCAAGTTTTATTGAGGAGCAAGTGTCTCTCTACTGATTGCTCATTAGCAGTCAGAATTTTCACCATAAATAACACACAAACTTTATTCCTTTTAAAAAAATGATGGAGGGGTGCCTGGGTGGCTCAGTCGGTTAAGCGGCCGACTTCGGCTCAGGTCATGATCTCGTGGTCCATGAGTTCAAGCCCCACGTCGGGCTCTGTGCTGACAGCTCAGAGCCTGGAGCCTGTTTCAGATTCTGTGTCTCCCTCTCTCTGACCCTCCCCCGTTCATGCTCTGTCTCTCTCTGTCTCAAAAATAAATAAACGTTAAAAAAAATTTTTTTTTAAATGATGGAATCATTTGGGGTCTTGGCTTATGAGCTGGTCACCCATGGAGATTTCTGGAACTAGCCCAGATGTGTTACCCATTTTCAGCAGCGCCACAAAATAAAACTAAAAGCAGCTAATGACAATTGAGCAGCTCTTTACAGATCTTGCGTTAAGTACTTACCTCCTTTTATGCTCACAACAACCCCCAAACCATGAGTTTCCTGAGAGTAAGGGTTGTGTTGTCATGGTCACTGTCGAACTACCATCTCTTATCTCTCTACCTGGAATATACCAGGTCTATAATACCTTCTTGTTGAATGAACGAAAGCGTATAAGATACTTCTTAGTGCCATTTAACATTCGGTCAGCCTCCCCTACCTCTTGTTCCAGCCACTGCATAGAGCAGCACTACAGTAGCCTCTGAACATCTTCACACAGGCTCAAAAAACCTGCCTCACCTGCACTCCACACTTCCTGCTTCTTGCCTTGGGGCTTCCCTTGGACACACAGGTCTGTGCGCCATGAAAGTCCACCATGTATGTGTAATGTGGAAATGTGGGAGAGTTATTACCTCCAGGGACATACCTTTAACCAATGGGAGACAGGAGTCAATGAATAAATTCTTCCTGTTCTTTTCTCCAGTGGACTATTTGGATACCAAATTTATTTCACTTTTAGAGGACAATCATGATGGTCCCTTGGGATCAAACCATTAGCATGGACCAACTCAGTAACCTCCCCTCCATACCTTATAACAGTCCCTCTCTCTGTCTTCCTGCCCCACTTCTTTGTCTCCATCTTGCTCACTGGGCTCACAATCCCTA
This sequence comes from Panthera uncia, assembly GCF_023721935.1. Lineage (NCBI taxonomy): Eukaryota > Metazoa > Chordata > Mammalia > Carnivora > Felidae > Panthera > Panthera uncia. The sequence goes on from NC_064818.1 coordinate 50,154,898, forward strand.
GTAGAGAAATAGCCTATAAGTCCTCTATCTCAGGCCCTTCTTTCTGGAGAGCCCCGACTAAGACAAAGTAGGTGAATCTGCCCTTGAATACTTTGTCCAAAAACATTATCCAGATGAATTGTTGTGCACTAGACCATCTTATTTTAATTACTAAATTCCAGTCAAAAGAATGAGGGATGCCTTCTTCTAGAACGACGGAACCCACCACCCTGGATACCAACGGTAGCTATTTGTGTGAGCTGTGAGAACGTGGCGCTGAGGCAGTAGGGCCCCCTTCTGACTCCTGTAAGTCTTATTTCGCTGCAAGAAGCACAGCCTCCAGAGAACTCACTGAGGACAGGAGGATGTGATATTGCTGTGTCAGGGTCCATCTCGGAATGCTGAAAACAAATGTTTGCAGTAAATGGTAAATGGCACAGCGATGCCTTCCAACTATGTCTGGAAAATTACAACAAATCTCTGGGAGCTGACCAGTTCTAAAAAGCAGCAAACCTAAAAAGGAGCTGATAGCAGAATCAACTACCACTAGTAATAAAATAATAGATGTGATTTTTTTTTTCTGACATCCGTTGAATATTTACTCTGTGCCAGGCCAGTGTTTATCACATTACATCTTTACAAAAGCCCTTTAATGACATCACTCTTAATTTTCAGGTATCTGGAGGGCTTCGACATCGTTAACTCACCCAAGTTCTCACTGCTGTATAAAGTAGATGCCGGCCAACTTGCAGACTTCTTTTATATAAGAGAGGAATAAATCTTCTGTCTCAGCCAGTGTTGTGTTGATGATTTCTGTTATATGTAGTTGAGATTAATCGTAAATGTTATAGTTACCTAATTATAGAAGATTTCTGGTACTACTTTTGGTTCAACCCCCAGTGCAAAAACTAGGGAGATATACCTTAGTGGACATTCTAAAAAATTGTAGTCATAAGATACTCTTTCCATTGTGCAGCAGAGAAAGGAAAATCAGCAATGATCTGATACAGGGAAGGTGTATCAGAGAAAAAAGTCCCACAAGATACTTTCTCAGTGTTCTAAGGCCTTTTACAGGTATAAAGACTGTATCTCCCCCATCCCTGGCCCCAGAATTGATACACAGGAAGTTATAAATATGAACGTACCTACAGAGATTTTCAGTAGGACTATAGGAAATAATGATATTTCACTCATTTATTCATTCAAAACCATTTATTAAGCCCCAGGAAGCTACAGAGATGAAATGGTGAGATGGGGCCTCAGAAGGCCAGGTCTGTGAAAAAGGCTCCCAAGGAGACATCCTCCGCGCTCCGCTGTGCCGGTGTGGCGCCCAGGGAGTCACAGAGGAGGGGTCTGATCCAGCGTTGAGAGAGGAAGGAAGGCTTCCTGGAGGAGGTGATGCCCAGAGGAAGGAAGGCTTCCTGGAGGAGGTGATGCCCGAGTGAGTCCTGATCGTTGAGTAGGTGTTCCAGGAGGATAAATCTGGGTAAGGGTTAGCAAGAAAGGCAAGGAGAGAGCCCCAGGGGCACCGGGCCAATGCCGAGCAGCGTGGTATGGTAGGACACACGGGGAGGAGTGAGAAGAGATGAGGCCACTGCCACATAAAGGAGCCACGTCATGAAGGCCCAACACCAACGTGTCTAGGTCACCTGGAAAGCTATGCCGAGCACAGAATGCATTTAACCGTTTAGAACCATTGTAGTTTAGAAAGATGCTTTGCTCTGGGTCACCGCACTGACCTTCCTGCTCTAATACTGTGAATCAAGGAACTGGTATGATTTTTTTTTTCTTAACTTTTTTTTAACGTGTATTTAGTATTGAGAGACAGCATGAGCAGGGGAGGGGCAAAGAGAGGGGGAGACACAGAATCGGAAGCAGGCTCCAGGCTCTGAGCTGTTGGCACAGAGCCCGACGCAGGGCTTGAACTCACAAACTGCGAGATCATGACCTGAGCCGAAGTCAGACGCTTAACCGACTGAGCCACCCAGGTGCCCCATTTTTTTTTTTTTTTAATTATAATTCGAAAGCAACCCTTGGCCTTATTCGGGAAGGTAATTTGGAGTGCTGAATGTTCATGCTTGATTCTGTCCTCTTAGGACACGCCTGGTGGATCTACCTAAGTCCAGGAGAGAGATGTATACCATTCGTTTGAGATACCAGTTCAAGCAGAAGCCAGGAGTGGGGACTGGAGGTAAGGCTCAAGATTCAAGATGAGGGCTCAGTGATAATATCAGCTAGATGGCTTCAGGGAGGACCCAACAGGTGCCTGTGCTCACCCCATATATGGTCCTTCTAAGGGAATTTTCTTCATATTTGAACATTCTCTGCAGAGACCAGAGGCTTTCTAGGGGACGGGACCTGGGTTGGCCCCTGATGGCTCCCGGTATAATAAAGAAGCCCCCACACCTTTCTCTACCACCTTCCACATGCATTGGCCACAGGTGGCAAGTCCATCCTCGGCAATTCCATGCCTTCTTTTACACGGTAAAGAGCAGGAAGCTGGGTGCCGGGCAGGGACGGAGCTTATTTTGTTCATTGCTGTATCCTCAGTCCCTAGCACAGGACTGAGCACATGGTAGGTACCCAAAAAATACTTACAAAATAGTCAATTGTGCCTTTGCATATAAAATAAAAACAGCAAATGCATTTCATATTTGCTATGTATTCTAAGCATTTTACAGATATTTTATTCTCAAAACAATGTTATAATGGAAGTACTATTATTCCCTTTTTACAGATGATAAAAACTAAGAACAGAGAGGTTAAGTACTTGCCTGCAGTCACACAGCTATAAGTATAAATTCTGCAAAAGTACAAACTTTTGGAAGTACAAACTCTTGGAAGTACAAACTTCCAATTTGAAGATAAATAAGTACTAGGGATGTAATGTACATGATGACTACACTTAACACTCCTCTGTTAAAAGAAATTAATACGTGTTACGTGAATGCTAGCATTTATGGTTCCTTTGAGAACCCACTATATTTTCAATTTGGGGTACTTGTAGGTTTTAGTTGTTAATTAGGAGGCATTATTAACAGATAAAGATACATTTGCTCATTTTCTGGGTATAAATGGCAATCCAGAAGCTGAAAGAAGGGAGTGATGCCTGAGTGGGGAGAACCTGAAAACCCACCACCCCAGTCCCATTAATCTTCAAACCCAAACACCCAGCCTTGGGCTATCTGGTTAAGCCCGCAAACCCTGTTCCCCCCAGTCACTGAGGTCTCAGTCACATTAGCCAGCTTTCTGCTCTTCAGACAAGCCAAGCACCTGCCTCCTCAAAGACTGTGCATATGCTGTTCCCTCTTCTGCAAAAACTCTGCCCCCAGGTTTTCTCCTGGCTGGATAATTGCTCACTGTTCAGGTCTCAGCTTATGTGTCACTCCTTTTTGAGGCCATCCTCAAGTACCCAGTCTAAAGAACTACCCTCCAACCCTTACCCCCATCCCATTAACCTGCTTTATTTTCTTTTTAGCACTTGCCAGAAATAGTCATTTTTGTTTGCTCGCTATTTCCTTACTTATTTCATCTTCCCAACTTGGGAATATAAAACCCATGAGGTAGATCAGGGAGGTTGGCAGCATAAAGGCAGAGTGCAGTTCCTATTTTTCCAATGACAAATGATTCCACAAATTACCTGTCTTTGCCAAATCGTGGCCATTGCTAAGTCAAATGGGGAGAAGAACCTCGAATCTCCGTGCACCCACCTCTCAGTGCCTGAAACATGCAGGATAAAATGCCCGGACCCCAGAGATCCTGCATCAAAGCCCCATTGATGACACTCAGTTGCCGGCAAAGGCCCCCTTGCCAGTGTGAGAAATCAAATTGGGAGCTTTGGGCATGAGGTAGATGATGGTGAACAGGTGACAGCGGAGACCAAGAGGAGGTTTCACAGCACCGAGGATGTTGGAAGTCTGTGTGACTGCTGCTGAGGTTGCTGGGGAAACAGTTGGTGCCGCCTCTGGATGCCATCAGGGAGGATTTCCTGTTGCTGTTCCAGTTTTATATCTGAGGCTGTAGCATAAGATTTCACTTGGGAAAAAATGTTTCTTTGGCTTAAAAAAGACATGGTTTGGAAGCCCTTCCTTTAGACCATTTCCCCTCATTGTATACAAAGGAACAGTGCTGGGAGGAAAAAAATGTTTTCGCTAAGCTCTTTCTCAGTATTCAGAATGAGAGTTTGAAATATTGTCCTTGCCAGGTAGACATTTGAAAACTTCAGGGCCAAGCCCCTCTCCTGCAGGCCCAGGGAGTTGAGCGCACTCACCCGTCTGTCTACCCTTCTCTCCTCACCAGATGGCAGGTAGCACCCATTGCCTGCTCCAGGCAAAACGTGTTAGAAACGTAGAGCGCTCAGACATGCCACTGACCTTTATCTATACTTCACGTAAGATGGTAGAAAGAGAGCAGGGCGCCTGGGAGGCTCAGTCATTTGAGCATCCAGCTTCAGCTCAGGTCTTGATCTCACGGTTCGTGAGTTCGAGCCCCGCGTCGGGCTCGCTGCTGTTGGCCAGTCAGTGGAGAGCCCGCTTCAGATCTTCTGTCCCCCTCTTTCTGCCCCTCCCCCGCTTGCACTCTCCCCGACATACATAAATATACTTTTTTTTAATTTTTTTAATGTTTATTTATTTTTGAGAGAGAGAGCATGAGCAGGGGCAGGGCAGAGAGAGAAGGAGACACAGAATCCGAAGCAGGCTTCACGCTCTGAGCTGTCAGCACAGAGTCCAACTCAGGGCTCGAACTCACCAACCATGAGATCATGACCCGAGTCGAAGTCGGATGCTCAACCAACTGAGCCACCCAGGCGCCCCAATAAATATACTTTTTTTAAAAAAGGCAGGAAGAGAAACCAGGGAAATAATTGCCCTAGAAAGAACTCAGTCGATGGGCATCCCACACCCAAACTCTGCCAAGCGCCCACACTTCCTGGGGGTAAGGTAATGGCTTGCCACCAGCTAATGGTGCACATCAGCATCTCAGAAGCTTTGCCGAAAGTCTGCTCGCAGCCGTTGGGCTCACTGGGAATGTTTAGCCGAAAATAAATGTCTTCCTCTCACTTGCAAAGTGCTGCTTCGCCTGCTGCTGGGGGGAGAGTGGTGGGAGAGAGGCGAGGATTTTGCATCACTGCTCCCCAGCCACACAGGCCCGGAAGCCCAGAGCAGCCACCCCCACCTCTGCGTTGTGACTGCCACCTCGCCGCTGCTAGGCGAGGGATAACTGGTAGCGCTGGAACATGGCCAGGATTTGACAGAATGAAGAGCAGGCGTCTAAACACAGGGCATTGGCTCCGGCACTTGAGCTGTGACTGCGGGGTAGGTTTCAAAGTCACGGTACATTCACAAGGACCTCGGAGGTCAGGACACCCTGCCCGTTACCCAGCTCCCCCTTACTCAACTTCCGTGCCACTTTTATGCCACCCTTCCTACATACCAGCCTCTTGCTGGGGCAGCAACACAGAGGTGTTAGGTGACAGTAGAGTCCTGCTAGTGTACAAGTGGGGACTGTACCCCACCCTCGAGCTGGAAGGTGACAGCCACAACTATATTTGGGGATGGAGATTAGCACAGGCTTCGGTTGGGACCACGAGTACTGGCACAGGAGCTCTTTGCATCGCTCAGGGAGCCTATTAGCAAAGCCGAACTTGCTCCTGGCCAGCTGGCAACACAATCACTTTGAACTTCAGCCAGGGAGAGAACAGCCTCTGATGGTTAAAGAGCCACGCCCTTGTGGTTGGCCAAAAGATTGAATCCGACAGCCTGTGTGTCTGTGTCTTTTGCTGGGAGTCAGTCACTAAATTGTCATCATGGATGTCCAGCCACAGCACTAATCCCGAAGCTGGAGGTGTACCCTCCAGGGGAGGGACCCGTCCCTCAGATGGCAGGTTTTAAGTGGAGTATCTACCACTCACAGGAGCAGGGCAAGCCTCCCAGTTCACGAGAGGTACCAAGAGACCATGTGGCCCGGGTCTCAAGTTTCGAATTTTGAAATTCTCTGCAGAAGAAATTGTATATGCAGTCGCCGAGACTCCCTGATGGTGGGTGAAGGAAAATGACATTCAGGGTAAAACTTTAAATTAGCTGCTTCTTACCAGATGCCACTGCTTGGAGTCTATTAAAATAACAATAATGACAGACACTCATGTAATGTATACTGTTCCAAGACTCCAAGGCTCTTCTAAGACTTGTATTTAACCCTCAAAAATACCCTATGAGGATGTAATACTATGCCCATTTTTATAGATTAGAAACTGAGTTCAGAAAGACCAAATAACGTGCCCAAAATCACACAGCTCATAAGACCACACAGCTAATTAAGTGTTGGGTCAGGGTTTAAATTCAGGCTGTCTGGACTCCAGAGTCCGTGTGCTTACCTACCACACTATGAAGTAATTGTTTTTAAAAAATAAATTTTACGGGTAAAAGTAGTCACCTCTTAGCATGGAAACACTTGACATTTCACCATTTTTTGATGTCCCAGGAATCTCTAAAAATGGAAGAACCTCAGGCTCTCTAAGGCCTCGGGTCAGTCTAGCAACAGCTGGTCTTCTTCATGAGGAGTGCTCCTACTCTAGAGAACAGTAATTCAAGTTCTGGGTGAGGGTATTGCAGACGCCATGCATGGGCCTCCCTCTATGCTACAGAGTCAACCGAGTTATTCTTGGTTTGGCCATGTCCACTTCTCAACTCAAGGCTCTCAAACTAAGAATCAAAAGAGCTTCCCTATACCTAATAACTGGTGATGCAAAGACCCCCAAGGGCTCTCATTTTGTCCCAGCCCCTCCAACAGAATGGCGGTGTCAGGCACCCAGACAAGGTGCTGGGAGGCATTACTGTGAGCTCTAAACGACCTACAAAAGGAAAAGGTAGTTCTTCAAAGCTGGCAGTTGAGTTGGGATACCTAACAGACTCCTCGGTGTGCTAGAGAACAGTGTGTACAATTAGTATTTGATGTATGGGCAGTAGGATTTATTCACTCAAAGCCCATCTACTGACCCTCCCTGGGAAGGCACTGTGCTAGGCACTGTGGGAACGGAGATGAATGAGACATGAGAACCCAGAACAGGGGCAGCAAACACACAAACAAATCGCTCTATTACAGTGTGGTTGGCAGAGCAGATCATGGCAGGTCTGAGTGCTGTGAGACCCTGTTTTGTTCTGTAGAGGGATTTGTGGAAAGCTCCTTAGGGGAGCTGACATTTGCAGGCAGCCCTTAAGGACGAGCAGATGTTGACTTAGCCAAGCAGAAAGCTGAGTGAAGGACAGAGAGGCCCCAAATGCCATCTGGCCTATTGTCATCTTTCTACCTCTGAGCGAATTTCCCGTTAAGTCGTTGATTTAATTAATGTTTGCTGAGCACCGACTATGTGACTATAATGCTTGACTATAATGGTTAAAAACTGGGGAGACTACCTAGAATTCTTCGTAAACATTTTAAAAAGATAATGATCTAGCGTTTTCTCAACTAACTCTAATGCATGTTTATCTTCAGAAACTAAACTCAGCGGGGGCCACAGGGCAAATGCGGAATTGCACGCGCACACACACAACCACCCACCTTGAGGATGGGGACTGTGAAGAATTCTCAAAACATTTCCAAACTTCTTTTAAAGTTTATTTATTTATTTTGAGAGAGAGACAGAGCACAGGGGAGGGGCAGAGAGAGAGGGAGAGAGAGAATCCCAATTAGGCTCTGTGCTGTCAGCAAGGAGCCCCGTGTGGGGCTCGATCTCACAAACTGTGAGATCATGACCTGAGCAGAAATCAGTTGGATACTTAACTACGTGAGCCACCCAGGCGCCCCTGAGATTTCCATCTTTGAACTTGATTCCCTTCCTACTCTGACCTCTTGGATTACATATGTTGGCTTGGTATCCTTTTGGAAGATTGTTAGCAACAGATCCCACTCCAACAGGGCCTTGGGACATGCCCGACCCCCATAAGGTGGCTGTGATCAGAGAAAAAGATGTCTCCACTTATAAAGCACGGTGAGGCCGTCATGCCATCATTGGGGATGTTGGACACCAATCTGACTCTTTGTTCTCTATCCCTTTATTGTCCTCAAATACTACAGAAAAAAAAATATGCTTGAAAGGGGAGGCCAACTAGCTGCTACCCTCCAGTCAAGCATCCAAGCTTGGAGCAAGGCTAAAAGAACTTTAAATGAAATGTAGAGTTTTAACTAACACCCATAACTGGATACTTTTTATTTCTGAAATGACATCATGTTTGTGACAACAAATAACTGGAAAACAATTAATTATCTACACGTGACTAGAAAAGTCTGGAGACCTGCCCTCAGCATAGCTGGACATACCTGCCCTCAGCACAGCTGGGGACAGAGGGAGCTACCAACTCTACAGAACAGGTTCAAGCAGGTGATAGGGAAAACAATGAAGTTCGTTTCCCCTTGTTCTCTCTAAAGCTCTGCTCTTGCAATGTATGCTTACCTAGTTTCCCCAGGAATTCTCAATATTTTGCCAGCGCAGCAGTTTGAAAGATGTCATCAGCACGGTGACTACCTGGGCTCAAATGCCGTTTCTGTACTTACAAGTTTTGTATAAAATTAGGCAGGATGTGTATCCTCTGTGTGCCTCGATTTACTTCTCAGCAAAATGTGGTTAATCCTAGGATCTACCTCATGAAGCTGTTATGAAGACTCAATAGTTTCAAGAGCTTAGAACAGGGTCTGGCATATGGTAAGTGTCAATCATTGATAGCCAATATCATCATCCTAATCATCAAAGACCTTGAAATTAATCAGAGTTTTGCTCATTCACCACTAAAGAAAAAGAGAAACAGGTTAGTAAGCATATGGAATCTTGCTCCATTTACAGCGAGGTTAATGCCACCAGGAGTGAGTCCTTTGCAGGGGCAGCAACATCTTTTCCAGATTCTGCCTCGAGGACCCAGTTCAATGCTTGATCATAGTCGTTGCCAAGAAAGGTTTGTTGAGCAAATGAATGAAGGAGTAGACCCAGTTCAATGCTTGATCATAGTCATTGCCAAGAAAGGTTTGTTGAGCAAATGGATGAAGGAGTGAAAAAGTGAACGCCTCCTCTTGCCTATGGTCTGGCCACCTTGATCTGGCTGCCTTGGCGCCAAGCAAGTGGTAAGAATGTCTCGTCTTTCCTTACCCTCAAGCAAGGAGCCTCCTGAATCCTCTGGGGCTCTTCAGAAACTCTTCCCAGCATGATTTCCCCACTCTATCTAACCTCTGATGCCTAAGAGGAGACTGATTGTCCTAAGCAGTGAATGTCAAACTTCAGTGGGTATCAGAATCACCTAGAGTACTTTATAAAACACAGATTGCTGGGCCCACCCCAAAGTTTCTTATTTACAAAGTCTGGGCCAAGAATTTGCATTTCTAATAATTTCCAGGTGATGCTGATATTGCTGGTCCTGGAACCACACCCTAAGAAACATTGTTCTAAAGCATGGATTTGATTATATTACCCACTGCTTAAAAATCTCAGAGAATTCCCTTAAAAAGTCCATGGACTAAAGCTACTAAATAAAGTCCACATTCCTTAGTCATGGGCCTTTCCAACTTATCCCCAATCCAAATTTCTGGCTTCATTTCCTGCACACTGAGCTACTTGGTATTTCATGAACTCTCCAATGGCCCTGCCTCTGCACTGTTCCCACTGCCTGAAATTCCTTTCTCTTCTTTGCTGACAAAGTCCTCCTTAAAGACATGATCCAAATAACAGCCTCTGTGTCACCGTCTGTCAGTCCCTCCAGGCTTGCTGTGTGGCCATAGCCCACTGTACATGGCCCTACTATTGCCCTTGTGCATTGTCTTTTAGGGCTGTTATGTTAGCGATTATGTTACTGAACTGTCATTGCCCCTCTAGCCATGACAATGTATTATTTCTATTTGATGCTCCAGGCCCAGCACAATGCTTGCCAAAAGGGCTAGTTTAGTATGTATTCACATATGATGAATAAGTGAATTCCAGACCAGTTTCCCCCGTTGATATCTGTAGCCTGATCCACAGATGTTTAATGTATTAATCAGCTATTGAAGTAGTAATGCTGCATAACAAACACATTCTCCCTCCCTCTCTCTCCCTCCCTCTCTCTCTCTACCCCTGCCTCAAAAAAAAAAAAAAAGAAAAAAGAAAAAGTATTTCTTTTTCTTGCTTAGCTAGGGCAGCTCCACTTCAGACAGCAATTTGGCTGAGCTGGGCTACAGGCTGCAGGTTGGGTTCGGATTTTCTCTACGTGTCTCCTCATTCTGGGACCAGGACCTATGTGGACGTGTTCTTCTCCTAGTAGATCACAAGACATAGAGGTCAAGCCAAATCATGCAAGCACATTAATAGACTCTGGTCGTATCATGTCTGCTAACATTACATTGGCCAAAACAAGTCACATAGCCAAGACCAACATCAACAATAGGAGATATACTCTACCATCCACAGTGTCAACAAAGCCAATGGCAAGATGTATGGACTTATAATTCCATAACAGGGAGCCAAATGGGAATTGGGAAAGAAGAACTGGGAATAATAATCCAACCTACCAAATGTACCTTTTCCCATTTTGGGGTCTTACCCACCTGTTTATTCTGTTCAGATGATAGTACAGCATCTCAGACACCAGGTAGGTCTGCTACCCTGGACTTCTGGACAGAGTATCTCTGGAGCTCAACTTCTGCATCCACAAGATGGACCAAGCCAAGCAATGGCCCAGATAACCACAGGTATTTGCCCTTTTGATAAGAAATGGAAAAATCACATCCCATATATTTCCATTACCTTTAGGAAAATGATTGGCACTACTTACACTAAATCGTTTTGGGTTTGGGATTTTGAGTTACTGGTTTTTTTAAATTTGTGTTTATACTGTATCGTGTTTAGGATGTGTCTAATTATTTTGAAATCTCACTGGAACTCCAGCCATGCCTTCAGTTGTTCAAGTACTTAAAAAGTCATCTAAAATAGTAGATTATCCAAAATAATGTGCCATGTTATGACTTAAGGGTTATTCAAGGTGGTCTGATGATTTACAGACTGTGGTGTGGTCAGGCCCAGCTGGAAGTGTCCATTAGGATGGCAGAGAGAATTAAGAAATCAAAGGTCTCAGATAAGCATGTGTTCTTGTCTCCAGGGCCACAAGGGGGAAACTTTCCTATTACTATATATAACGTACTATATATAACGGTTATGTCTTTTTTTACAGAGTGCTGGAGATTTAATCTGGGCAGAGGGCACTGTCACCCACTCTCTGATGGTCAGGGCAGACCTACTGACTTCCTAGGGTGGTAACTGGAGCCAGTGAACTCATTCTTGCCTCACTGCTTCATCCTTGAAATTTTGTTTGCTATAGACCTAGGACTGGAAACCCCAGAAGAGCTGGACTCAGCCATTGAATTTTTTAAATTACCATTTTCAGGGTCATTAGATTCATCAGTGGAAACCCCCATAGTTAGAGAAATACCACCCCAGCCTGTTGCATTAGAAAATATGATTTCAATACTTCTTTAATAAAATGCTACAGGCCGTGACATTTATCTTTATCAGTCCAATTTTTCCATTCCTATTGGTAATATCCTTGAGCCAGAGGCCTCATTCACTATGATTTTACTTAGCACTTAATCCAAAAGCTGACAAGCAGCCCTGCCTAAACCAGCAGAAGAGGACAGTGGAAGGGGGCCCTCAAGAGGACAGTTCCCATTGAGATGGGAGAAAAGGCAGCAAGCCCCCACACATATATTCTACTGCTAAGAATCACATTACATGATCGGTCTTCTACAAGGCAATGACCTCTAAAAGTTTGCTGTGTCCCTTCTCTCTGAGCTATTCAGAGACATGTAGCAGCACGTAGCACACCTCCAGTCAGTGAACCTTGCCTCTCCCCACTACACAGCCTCCCACCTGCTTTCGAAAGCCAGCCAAGAAATCATCCAGTATCCACACAGATTGCCAAAGAACAGAGGCAGACTCTACATGAGAGCAGACAGCACAGTCCAAAGAACGCCAGAGTTAGGAAACAGGGGTTGTGGCCCTACCACTGACTGTATGGTGACCCCAGGCAGGCCCCTTTGTCCTGCTGCACCTCAGTCCCCTTTCTGATCTCTTCAAAGTAAGCTTTCTCACATTCTACTCTATGTGAGCCCATTCTTTGACTCTTTCACAATTTGTAAGTATTTTCTTTTTACTTGCTCTTAGTCTGTACTGTCCACTAGAATATAAACTCTTTTTGGCCATCTGACCCCCATTGTGTACCTACCACCAGACACATTATCAGCACTCAGTAAATAGTCATTTAAGGAATGAATGATATCCAGTGATCTGGTTCTAATATTCTATGGCTTTTCATTCAGTCAAAGCAAAAATAAAAACAATTAACAATTATATAGAAGGAAAAATAGCTCCTTCTGTAGTTCTCGGGGTAGGTGGGTAGATGGATGACTAAGTGGAAAATCCCCTTATAATGTCTTTTCTAACCTCACAGAGGATAATTTGTTATTTTATTTATTTGTGTTCTTATTTTTTAATTTTTTAATGTTCATTTATTTTTGAGAAAGAGAGAGAGAGCAAGAGGTGGAGGGGCAGAGAGAGGGAGACACAGAATTGGAAGCAGGCTCCAGGCTCCAAGCTGTCAGGACAGAGCCCAGTGCGGGGCTCGAGCTCATGAACTGCAAGATCACTAAGCCAAAGTCGGACACTTAACTGACTGAGCCATCCAGATGCCCCTATATTTGTGCTTTTAAGGTTTACTTATTTTTGAGAGAGAGAGACAGAATGCTAGAAGGAGGAAGGCAGAGAGAGAGGGAGACACAGAATCGGAAGCAGGCCTCAGGCCCTGAGCTGTCAGCACAGAGCCCAATGCAGGGCTCAAACTCACGGACCACGAGATTGTGGCCTGAGCCAAAGTCGGATGCTTAACCAATTGAGGCACTCAGGCACCCCTATATTTGTGTTTTTGAAATACCCTGGGTAATTATTGTGAGCATAGAAATTGGAAAGTCTTATCTTTTGGGCACTTTCTTGTCTTTCTAGTAACTCTTACCTGATATGAAACCATTTTAATGAACTTTTAGGTATGTGGTCTAGCTTACTAACCAAGTCTAAAGTTAAAGTTTTCCACTTTCATTTTGTTTGGAATTTTTGCATGATTCCTGCCCGGTCTCTTAACTCCAGAGATCTTCAGATCCAATGAAACCTAAAAATGTAAAACAAGAATATCCCTACAAACTGGAGTAGTTTAGTTTTCCCTGTGTTAGCAGAAACCACCTGGGCAAAGCCACTGTAATTGACTGCCATTAGCCTGTTTTTCAATATAATATCTAATTAAGATGGGGCTGATGGTTGGTCGGTGGTCCTGGTGTCCATCCTTAGGCCACTCCATAGCCCTTCAGCTGACATCATACTGAGCCATCCCAAGCTAATGGACAGACCACAGACAACTGCAGTTTTCCTCCACCCCCCACGCTCTTATCTCTTCTGTTATTTGGTGACTTTGGCCAGAGTTTTTATCTGCTCTTTGCTTATTTGCTTTCCAAGTAGATAAGATGATGTATACAGCACTTGCAGTTTGTCGTTGCTCCTGACACAGAGGTGGAGAGCCCAGGCTCCTTGAAATAGCTCCTCCAGAAACATACATTTGATCCTCTGCACCGGCCTCCAGATAACTTCTGGCCAGAACAAACACATCCACACAATATCAGATGTTTATGGCAAAAGTTAAGGCCAATCCGGGTGGTTTTGTTTAGAGCTTTGCCCTATGTGGTCAAACTGCTATGTTTCCAGGCTTATTTCCCATCTTCCTTCACTGTCATCAGAGCCAACTTTGCCTTGTTCCTCATGCAGGCTTTGTGCTTTCTTGAATCCTTGCCTCCTGAATGTTCATCCCTTAAGACTTTTTGAAGCCCAGGGCCATGAAGTTTTCATAAGGCTTCAGGAATCCAGGTAAGCAACCTGGGCCCCCAGCTTCGGGGCTGAAGCCCTGTTATGGAGTAAACATTTGTGTCCCCCAAAATTCCTATGTTGAAATCCTAACCCCTAATGTGAATGGTAGTAGGAGGTGGGACCTTTGGGAGATAATTAGTTCATGAGAATAGAGCCCTCATGAATGGGATTAGTGCCTTCATAAGAAGACACATGAGAGTTTTTTGCTCCCCATTTGCAGACACAACAAGAAGATGGCCATCTGCAAACCAGGAAGGAGGCCTTCAGACACTGGGTCTGCCAGCACCTTGACCTTGGACCTCCCAGCCTCCGGAACTGTGAGAAATAAACGTTGATTGTTGAAGCCACCCAATCTGCGGTATTTGTTGCAGACAAGGCTGCTTAGGGTGCTAGTGGAGGCAGCGTTGGTGTGAGAATGGATGAGTAAATTCAGCCAAGCTCCTTTCCCACCAGAAACCCCGGTATCTGTGCCTGCTCATCCCATAGAGCCTCTGCCAGGCCTTCATGGAACCAAGCAAAAGGCAGCTTTGCTCCAGGCCAAGTGGTAGGCAATGGGCCAGGCCCTGCTACCTTGAAGCAGTTGGATCACAGAGAGGCCCTGCCCAAGTCTGTACCCCTCCCAGAATCTTTGCCAGGGCAGACTTTTGTGGGGGCATGTTGGCCCGGAGCCTAGCATAGCTTTCACATGTGGGTCTCCTTGTAGGAATCAACAATTACCAACCTCTTGGTTCTGTGGATGGAGACACTAAGAAGCTCTGCTCTCAGCCTGCCTGGACAGTCATAGCCCAAAGACCCACACAATTTCTAACTCTTGCAGGAATCCAGACAAATGGGGCTGGTGACTGTATGGGAAGGGAAGCCTGTGCTTTAGCTGTGGCAGTGCTGGAGGAAGGGCAGAGCTTAACCCAGGACCAGGGTCAGTTCTCCTCTAGGGCCCCCACTGCCTCATCAAATAAGCATGAACTGCCCTCAAAGCAACTCCTTCTTTAGGCAGAGAGACAGAACTGACCTGGGTTCTGCTCATTCTCCTCTCCTCGATCCCCTGGTGCCTCTGTGGATCCTCAGGACAATGTCCAGCCCCAGCCGCCTGTTCCTCAAGGCCAAAGGGAAGGCAGCATCCCAAAACCTGGGCTTGGGACTGAAACCACTAGGGCTGCCCAAGGGAGAAATTTGCAAATGTCCAGGCCCGAGAAATCAGATGACTCAAAAAGGAACCCAAGGAGATAGGCCATTGACTTAAAGATTTACCTGTGCTTACAAGCAGAAAACAGAGGCTCCATAACCACAAACAGGGAAAAAGAAAGCAGAAACCTGTAGGACAGTGAGAGTTAGACATGGAGCAAACAGAGAGGGAGGCTGGCCCAAGTGGGTAGTGTGGGTGGTTCATGGCAAACCCTACAGAGGCCCGACATCTCTCTATGTGAAATTCCGGTATGTTTCCATTGGCTCAGGTCAGGGTCCTAAATGGGCAGCTTCTTTGGACAAAAGGACCCCGTAAGCCACTCTTGAGAAAACAACTTTCAATTTTGAATACTGAATAAGCACCACTGTATACTGGGAGCTGTGCCAGGACTGGGGAACCGCTGTGAGTAAGACTGGCCTATTCCTGTCCTCATAGCTTGCACGTAGCAGAAAGACATGACACATAGACATGGTGCTGGTAGTTACAGGTACAATGAGCACTGCAAGGAAGTCCAGTTAGCAAAGAAAAGAGCATTTTTCAACCCTTCTTCACTCAATTCCTTAATGAGGAAGATTTGAAAATAGGTGTCAGACTTCAGAGCTCTCCAGCCCTAGTCTCCTGAGAGGTTGAAAAAAAAAGTTATTTCGGACACCCAGGTTAAGCACCCAACTTCAGCTCAGGTCATGATCTCACGGTTTGTGAGCTTGAGCCCACATCCAGCTCTGCCAACAGTGCAGGGCCTGCTTCACAACCTCTGTCTCCCTCTCTCTGCCCCTCCCCCAGTTCTCTCTCACTCTCTCTCCTCTCAAAAATAAATAAACATTCTTTAAAAAGTTATTTTAAGGGGACTCTTTTATGCTAGTGAGTTCATGATGGTTTACCCGAAACATTTCCCAAGGTGCTCAAAAATTCATTGCAGTTTTCTCATCTTTGAATATCTAAATCCCTCCTGAACTTTACCTGTTTACTGCTTGATTCCGTTATAGCATTGCTGAGTACGTTACCTCTTATTAATTCATTCATTGCCTCTCAGTATTTTTCTGTTTGGGAGAACCCTCACCACCTCACTGGATCTTCTAGAAATTACTCTCTTCCCCTCACCACTTACTTTCCTCCCCTGGATTTTTGCCAGCCCCATTAGGTCATTCTTGGGGGGGGGGGGGTCAGAAATGGTAGAAAAGCCAGTTTTGTTGCCAGCGCCCTTGGCCAGAATCTGCCCACCTCCTCCCCTGGCCAAGAGCAGCCCCTTCCCTGCTTGCTCCTGCAGGCCCAAGAAGGTCATGGCCAGTACCTGCCCCTGCAGGCTGGAAGCCCTCATTAACAATGTCTTTCTTGGGCCTAGGCTTCTTAGTATACGAAGCTCTTTCACGGATATTTTCCCATTTGATACAACATTGAGAGGTAGTCAAGATAGATGCTAGCATCCCTATGTTACATAAAGAGAACAAAGGTTCACGAAGCTTAAATTAATTGTTCAACATCAGAAAACTACCAGTGACAGATGCAGAAATTGAACTTAGGTTTCCTGAGTTCTACCTGTTTGGTCTACCCCCATTCTTCAACCCTGAGACTATATGCCCCAGCTCCTAATATCTGCCTCAGATCTCCTCCCCGTTTTGGTGCAAACCTTGGATTTTAAGCATATGAAGCTCCAGGTAAGAACCATTTCCTGCAGCAGCCTCAGTCTGTGTGACCTTCACCTGGGGGGCTGACCTTCCCAGTACCTCTTCTGCCCCTGGTCCTTGGCTTCCCAAGGAAGGAGGTGATGTCAAACCATTTCTAACTGCTGGTGCTGTGAATCCCGTTTTCTGCCTCGCGCTAAGCTGTGCCCTGATATCGGTAAATGTTTGGCAAATTTGTAGGAACTCTGCTGCCTGCTTATTTTTCAGCTCACTGTTGCATTTTGCCCTCTGACTCATATGCTCTTTAAGACTTAATTTTGGGCCAAATTTCTGGCAAATAATCCCACCCCTTCCAATTTAGAGACTTCGATATAATCTATTTCTTACTAATGTCAGAATTGTGGCCAAGGAGTACTTAGTGTGTGCACAGAATGCTAGAGTCTCCCTATCTAAGCCTGTGATCAAGGCTTTGACAGAGATAAGGGGACCCACAGGCGCTTAGCCCAAAAGGAAGTTAAGGTGGAGGAGAAAAGAGATGGGTCAGAGAAGGCTTCCAAGGAAAAAACAGTACCTGGGCCAGTGTTTAAAAATGAGTAGCCAAGGGCGCCTGGGTGGCGCAGTCGGTTAAGCGTCCGACTTCAGCCAGGTCACGATCTCGCGGTCCGTGAGTTCGAGCCCCGCATCAGGCTCTGGGCTGATGGCTCAGAGCCTGGAGCCTGTTTCCGATTCTGTGTCTCCCTCTCTCTCTGCCCCTCCCCAGTTCATGCTCTGTCTCTCTCTGTCCCAAAAATAAAAAATAAAAAAAAAAAAACACGTTGAAAAAAAAAAAAATGAGTAGCCAAGAAGGTTGGCAAGGGGAGGATGATCCAGTGCATATCCAGTGATATGTGCAAGCACATAAAGCGTGAGAGTTTATGGCACTTTGGGAACCATGAGGAGTTTTGCATAGCCAGAGGGCACGTTGAGATGAGACAGTGCTGGGAGAGGAGTCTGGAAGTGGATGTGGGCCAGGTAAGGGAGGGCCTTCTATGCCATGCCAAGGTGACTAGGCTTCATACAGAAGAGGATGGGCAGCCACTGAAGAGTTTCAATGTAATATGATCATACTTGTAGAAACACTCTGGCCACCCAAGGAGAATGGATCGGGCAGAAGCTAAATCTATTGAAAGAATGCTGCTTTCATCTGGGTGAGAAATAACAGAATTATCAAAGGATGCATAGAAACGTAGAATATCAATACTGAAAATGATCTTGCAGACGGGTCATCTTGGCCAAATGCTCTGTTTTGGAGATGAAGTTGGGGGGCAGGGGGCACCACTCTGCTACCATCAGTGCCTCACTTGGACCAGTTATTAGTCCCCTCTTCTATGAGTGTGTTTGTTTCCTGCCATAACAAAATACCACAGAGTGGGTGGCTTAAACAACAGAGATTTGTTTTCTCACAATGCTGAAGGCTAGAAGCCCACGATCAAAGTGTCCACAGGTTTGATTTCTTTTGAGGCCCCTCTCCTTGGTTTGCGGATGGCCACCTTCTTACTGTGTCCTCACGTGGTCTCTCTGTGCTTGTCTGTGTCCTAATCTCTTCTTACAAGGGCTCACCTTAATGTACCTATTTTAACTTAAATACCACTTTAAAGGCCCTATTTCCAAGTACAGTAACATAAGGTATTAGGAGTTACAGTTTCAATATATGGAGTGAGGGGAAAGGGACACAGTTCAGCCATAACAATGAGTAGCAAGAGAGTGTATTCATAGGTGCATAGGGAAAGGAATGTTATGACAGTTGCCTGAATATCAAAGGATGAATTCACAGCAGAAATAGGGAGAAAAGGCAATCCAGGCAGAAGGAATAAATGAGCAGCATCCCTTCTGGGATGTCAAAGTTCCTTGGGTCATAGAACCTACATCACGAGCAGAGTCTCATGTCCATTCTGATGCTCACTCACCATGCTCCTGCTCCAACACACAGCACATAGTTTACCACGTACCTCCTCAGTGGATCACCTTTGGCTTGTTTGTACATCCCGCACAGTCAGTGGAAACAAAAGTGAGGGTCTCTTCCAGATCAGTGAGGAACGTATTAAGTTGCCTCATCATTTAGCACTGCTCCATAAAAGAATCCCAAACTAAATTAATACTCTGCAGCTGTGTCCATTGTGGGATTCTATGCAGTTGTTACATTGTGATGGTCCCAATGACAACGAGGAAAGGCTTGCATTGAAGTAAGGAAACACAACACAAAGTTGCATTATAACTTTACTGCTGTTAAAATAAGACTGAAAGACATTTCAAGAAGATGCCAATAACAATTGTCTATGAGAATGATGGGACTGACATATCTAGCTCTCCAAATTTTCTATGAAGTTATATGAAAAATACATTTGATGATGTTTAGACCTCATTCCACAATATAGTCACTTTTTTACATACCCTTTGTTCCTAGTACAGTGTAATAAAATACTCCGGGTGCTTTAAGTCTCTAATGAAGTTCACTACCAAGACAAAACATGTCTTCTCTCCCATAATTATCAGTTTCCAAAAAAAATCAGTTGCTGAGTCTTTAAAAATAGAATTTAGGGCATGTTATGAAATTTCTTTATGTTCACCCATTTACAAAATAAACTTATTCTAGAACACTTGAAAAATAGAGACAAGCACTTGGGGAAAAAAAAAAAGTTGCCTAATCTGACTCTACTAACATTTTGGTGACCAACTTTTTTAATGTATAAATATTTAATGGAATCAAACTACTTTATAACTTGCTTTTCACTTATCAATACATCCTAGACATTTCCCCCATATATCCATTATTCTTACATATCATTTTTATGACTGCTTACTATATATCTTTGTATGGATATATCTTACTTTATTAACCAAGTCCCTTTTGATGGAGAAGTAGATGGGATTTTTTCCTTTCAGTCATAGATTAGACTGGAATGAACCATAATGATAAATCAAAGCATATGTCCATGAATATTTCCATAGAATAAATTTCTAGCAGTGAAAATGCTAATTCAAACACACTTAAGACTTAGGATGTATATTGTCTGATTACCTTCCATAAATGTACTGATTCCCCTTTCAGCCTATATTTCTCTCCAGTGTTGGATATCATAATTTTTAAAAACCTTATCCAATTTGAATAAGGGTAAAATGGCATCTCATTACTCTATGTCAAAGTCTTTTTGAATCTCAAAATTTTGCTCATAGATCTGCCTATGTCCATTCAGACTTAACCCCTCAAAAAACACATTTCTCCAACATTCCATACTTGTTTGTCTAGTGTCTATTACATCCTAAGCTCTGTACTAAGTACCTTTTCATAATGAATTGTATTTATTTCATGTTTACTGACCTATACTTTATCTCTGATTTTTCTACATTGCCGAGAATTACAGTGAAAATAACCTAACAGCCCATAATTTTCCCATGGGCACACCTGGAACTTCCTAATAGATGTTTTATGTTGCTAATCCACTGGTTATCTGATGACTTTTAGTAATTTTAAGACTTATGTTTTAACCAATGGTTGCACAGTTTTACCTCCAGAAACAGCTGGGCGGATGCCATATGCTCAAATGGTCTATTTACATCTAAATTGCCATTCTGTTCTAGAACATTTTGTGCGTGTATTATCATTTGGCATACACCATCTGGCTTGGCAGCTACCAAAAGCAATAATTGTCCAGTATTTTGTCTAAGGTGCCATTGGTGGTGTATCTCAGAGACACTAGACAATAGCCACGTATGAAATGTGCCAGTAAAAGGAAGGAAGATCAAATTTAAGGTACCAAAAAAAAAAAAAAAATAGTAACGATACTATGGAATCTCCCTAAAATCCAGTACCATCTTCATTTATTAGTCAGGAGTCAATGGATTTAATTCAGTAATAGGAAAGTGTTTTCAGTGTTTAGAGTATATATTAATCAGGTTTCTCTCAGGAAAGTGGAACTTATGCCAGATGGTTCATTGGAGATAAGTTAATACAGGGAACCCATTATAAGGATGTTAGAACAATTGAGAGGCTGAATAGAGGACAGTGGGATAACCTAGAGATTCAGAACCGTGGAAAGTTGCTACACCATGTTATCAAAACCCAGAAGCCAGAGCAACACAGCAGAAACTAGAAACTCAGGATATCACCTGAAGCAGAGAAAGGGGGGATGCAAGACCCTGGATTCTCCCTTTCTTTTTTCTCCAATCTCTCTCATGGGTTCCCCACAAGTGAAATGTAGACAGAAGCCACTTGGCAAAGAAACTTGGGGAAAGGCACTCTACAGGGGCAGCCCTGGTGGGATTTGAGAAGAGGGCAGGAAGTAGATGTGGTCTCTCAGGTCAGATAAGCAAATGAGTGGCCCAGTGTACCAGCAAAGAGCTGGAATTTGCCATGCAGAGGGTACTTCTATCTCATGGAAGAAAGCCCAGTGCCTCAGTTTCCCCAGAAGTCCAAATTTCTTGCCCTTAAACTCCAGTCTCCCCATGAATAGGTCCCCCCCACTTATACTTCTCACTCTTAATCTGTTTGCACTTCAACCAGTGCTACTCACATTTCATCATCTTTGCCCATGGAGACCGACCTAGACTTTGACCAACTTTGCACTCTGTGCCTCTTCAGAGCTCTGGACTTTGGGCCCACATCCAGACTTCTGACCTTCGCCTAACCCCATGGATCTGTCTGCACTTCCTAATTCCAGTTGTTCTCTCCCCAAATCAATGAAACCACAACTAGAGGTTTATATGTTTTAAAGTTACAATGGTAACTCATGTCATAACTAAAAAACCATGTGTATCTATCAGATATTAGGAGGAGCAAGGAGGAAATATGGGAATGGAGTGAGCTAAATCCTCATCTGATGCAGACGGCTAATAGATAACATTTAAAGTTGGGAAATGGGAAACCAATTTGACAATAAATTTCATATATTAAAAAAAAAAGAAACAAGAAAAAAAACTAAAGTTGGGAAATGAAATTGGAATTATTTGAATGTGTAAGTTAGAGACATAACAGAATTAAAAACAAACTATTAAAAGGAATAAAATGGTTGCCCATGGGCAGTGTAGCTGCTGAGGAAAGGGTGAAACAAGAGTCCACTACTTTTCATTATAAACACTTCAGTAATCTTTGATTCTTTTTAACCATCATAGATTCTATATTCAGATTTTACACTTGCTGTTCCCTCTATCTGGAATACTCTTGTCCCACATATCCACATGGTTGGCTCCCTCATTTCCTTTGGACCTTCCCTGAACACCCTATTTAAAATGGCTACTTCCCCCCATTCTGTGCTTTATTTTTCTCCATACTGCCTCTTAACATTCTATATAATTTTCTCATTCATTTTGCTGCTTCTCTGTCTGCCCCAATTGCAATGCAATCTTCATAAGCGTCGGGGCCTTGTTTCATGGTAAATGCCAGCACCTGGAACAGAGACTGGCACCGTTGACTGTATGAATTGTGTGTGTGTGTGTGTGTGTGTGTGTGTGTGTGTGTGTGTGTGTTACTAGGTGGGGAAAAAAATTTAATGACCAAAAAGTGTTTTAGAGAAATCCTCACCTTTCTTTTGCGTGTCTGATTTTGTTTTGTTATTTTTCACATTGAGATAGTTCGTGGAGGATTAACTATACCTGAGGTTTTCCAAGTGGGTTGCTCTAAGATCCTTTGTACACTTGTCTTTCAGAGATTCCTTGAAGTTCAGCCTAACGAAGCATCAGGCTGGTCCAAGTGTAGGGAACTGACATCGCTGGGAAAAAGGAAAAGCAACTCCCTGGCAGAACACTTCCTTCCCCATGAGGATGCAGGTCCCCTAGGGTGTCACCCAAGAAAAGAAACTTTAAAATGAGGGCAAACTCCATTGAGAAATTGCACAACCGAAAGAACACAATGTCTTAACGAGTACTTTGTTTTGTTTGTTTCTTTCCTTAAAATAAAATTTTTAATTATTTAAATTTAAGAAGCTAAAGAATTAAAGGTTAGACAGCCTGACTAACATACAGGTCTTTTAGATATGAGAGTGTAAAAACTGCATCATTTGAGGACTTTAAATGTATTGTAGTCAGTGGCTCAGTCAGTTAAGCATCCAACTTCGGCTCAGGTCATGATCTCACGGTTTTGTGGGTTCGAGCCCCACATCAGGCTCTGTGCTGACAGCTCAGAGCCTGGAGCCTGCTTCAGATTCTGTGTCTCCCTCTCTCTCTCTGCTCCTCCCCTACTCGTACTCTGTCTGTCTGTCTGTCTCTCTCTCTCTCTTTCAAAAATAAATAAAAACATTTTTTTAAATGTGTTAGTGTATTGTAGTCAGCGTACTCTTACCCAATTTCTTCTGAAAAGACCAGCAATTTCTCACAAAGGAATTCACCAGTATTAATAACCCCAGAAACACCCACTCTCTTCAGTCCCATCAGAGGACTTCACTTTGAACTTTGCTGATGAGTCTTTCCACTAATGTGACTGAATGCATCACTGATACAGTCAAGTAGAGAAGACCCAGAATGCAGAGTAAGACATTCCAGTCTGTTTCAAGACCAACCCTATCACTTATAATGGTGTGACTGTGGAAGGGCCTCCCTGTTCTGAGGACTGATCCTTTCAAGCTTCAATTTCCTCATCTTTGGCAGGAGTAATGGAACCCATTTCACAGGGTTACAAGGATTAGATGGAATAAGGTACGTGAAATGCTCCCCACAATGCTTACAGTATAGTAAGTATTCAATACGAAATGGTTATTTTTATGATTATTATCATTTTTGGGTAGCTATGATATTTTGTAAAGTTAGGAAATATCTCTCAAAAACAAATAAATATTAGACTTCAAAGTTTATGTCATATGTATCACCTCATCAATATATTCCTTGCAAATTGCCAGTCCTTAGAATCAATTGAATAAATGTATTTAAGCTTTAATTACACATCTCTTCCAGAATAGATTATACCTTTACCTTTGACTCAAAACAATTTCACCCAGTGTTGGTAGACTTGTACTTTGTTGGAAAAGCAAGTATTATAGTCCCATATGTTCTGCTGCTAGTTCTCATGCTGTGTCCCCTAAAATTCTACACTTTAGGATGATTAACAGATCGGCATCTACTGACTACTATTTTCTGGGCAGTGGTTAGATTTTAAGATGACCAACATCTATGTTTGGATTTCATCAGGTAGGGCAAACATAACTTAGGAGCTTGATGTGATCAGAAATTTCTAAGGGGAATAAGCTTGCCCTCCTGGGGGGAAATAGGAACAGGTTTCCAGCCAAGTCACTGACTAGACAGAGTCCCAGGTGCCCCAGAATTAGAATTGCCGGATAAAATAAGAATGCCCAGTAAAATCTCAATTTCGGACCAACAATAAATCAGTTTTAGTATAAGTATATCCCACTATTCCATTATTATCTGAAATTCAAATAGGGGTGTCTGGGTGGCTCAGTTGGTTAAGCGTCTGTCTTCCGCTCAGGTCATGATCTCAAGGTTCATGAGTTCAAGCTCTGCGTTGGGCTCTGTGCTGACAGCTCAGAGCCTGGAGCCTGCTTTGGATTCTGTGTCTCCCTCTCTCTCTACCTCTCCCCCACTCTCACTCTGTCTCTGTCTCTCTCTCTCTCAAAAATAAACATTAAAAAAATTTTGAAATTCAAATATAACAGGCACTCCGTTTTTATTTGCACCCAAATAAAACTTTATTATCTTTAAAGGTAACAACATAGATGACTTCCTTTTATTTTATTTTATTTTATTTTATTTTATTTTATTTTATTTTATTTTATTTTATTTTCCTTATTTTTTTAAACTATGCTCTGGGATGCCTGGGTAGCTCAGTCACCCACAGCATAGAGATAACCGCTAACCTCCCCCACTCTCCACCCCCCCATATTATCTTCCCTAGTAAATTCTGACTTTCTTGAAGTGAGCCATTCATCTTTTGGTCCCTGTGCTGGCACAGCTTACTTGTTCAGTGACTGTATCTCAAGTGAAAGAGTTAAGGAATTAATGAAACATTTAAATCTTTGAGGACTCAGTGTGGGTCAGACTGTCAAATTGCAACACCAGTCCTGCTTCCCTGAGCCCGACAGGAGCTTGACCCCAGCTTCTAATCATGTAACTTGTCCTGATCCCAAGTATCCCTGTGGACAGAATAAAGAAAGGCAGATGATCCAAATTGCACAACCTGTGCACTTCAAGGGCGTTCATCAATAGCACCGATGCTGGTCCACAGTGCTGGAGACTCAATAAGGAATAGAAGGGTCTGGATAGAACTGGAGAAGGGGCCAACACTCTGTCCCATTGTTGCCGCCCAGAAGTACCCATTCTCAGCACAGCCAAATAATCCAGCTTATTTCAAATGCAGCCAGAAATCCATGCATTCCTGTGAAATCCCCCAGTTTTTAATTATAGACACTAAATTAAAAAATTATTAATCTTCTGGCCAAGTAAAACACATCTGCAGGCTGGATGTGGCTCCAGCCCACAGTTAACATCTCTGGACCTTGAGATTCAAATTTTATGTCTGTAGAGTTGCTGATCAGTTCATGAGCAATTTTGATTGACGGTACCGCTGTAAATAAGTTGAAGACATCACACCACTTTTGCGGCTATTTAGCTCAACTGGTTTTAAAGTAGTGCTGAGGGGATCAAGGACAAAGTAGCACCCATCCGGTTTTTACAACCGGCACGTTTCACTCTGTCTTGACCAGTCCTTCCACCTACTTGGTTACACAAAGAGAAGAAAGGAAAAAAGAAAGAGAATATGGATGGTGCAGCATGAATCCACCCCAACTCCTGGAAAGTTGACCTGGAATGTAATCTTTGGATACCAGGAAATAGGGCGCCTGGCTGGCTCAGTCAGTAGAGCATGTGACTTTTGATCTTGGGGTTGTGAGCTCAATCCCCACCTTGGGTGTGGAGCCTACTTTATTTTTTTTTTAAGTTTATTTATTTTAAGGGGAGGGGGGCAGAGGGAGAGAGAGAGAGAGAGAGAGAGAGAGAATCCCAAGCACTGATAGTGAGGAGCCTGATGTGGGGCTCAGTCTCACAAACCGTGAGATCATGACCTGAGCCAAAATCAAGAGTTGAACACTTAACTGACTGAGCCACCCAGGCATCCCAGCACATACTTTAAAAAATAAGTAAATTAAAATAAAGTAAAATTAAATTAAATTAAATTAAAGGAAATCATCTATGTTGTTACTTTAAAGATTAAATAAAGTTTTAAACATGTAAACTGCTCCCATGCACCATTGAACCATTTACAAATCCAAATGGTCCCATGAACCATTTACAAATCCAAATTTCTTTTTTTATCCTGTCCTATTCTTTCATTATGGTTTTTATTACTTCTATTATGTATTTTATCATTTTAAACATACTTATTTTAAATTTTTTTTAACGTTTATTTATTTTTGAGACAGAGAGAGACAGAGCACGAACGGGGGAGGGTCAGAGAGAGAGAGGGAGACACAGAATCTGAAACAGGCTCCAGGCTCTGAGCTGTCAGCACAGAGCCCGACGCGGGGCTTGAACTCAGGAACCGCGAGAGCATGACCTGAGCCAAAGTCGGACGTTTAACCGACTGAGCCACCCAGGCGCCCCTAAACATACTTTTTATAGTATCTTTCAGCTTGTTGGTCTCAAATATGTGGGTTACCAGTTCTCCTATTTGTTTCGTCTTTGACTCTCCCTCCTGGAGAATGCCTTCCTTAATGGAGTTGGACTGTGAGCGTATTTTCAACAGGGATCTCTATGGAAATCCCATGTGTCCTGTTACCAAAGCATTGCTACAGAGAGATTTGGTATTTGCTTCTACAAGTTTCACTGAGTTGCTACCTTTTTTATGTTCTCTCTTGGATTGAAGACTCCAGGACTACTTGAGTAAATACAAATTTGAATTCCACCAACACAAGTCACAAGCCTGGGTCTCTGATTTCTCGGGGACAGGGAAGTGTTTCAAATCACTTCAAATGGGCAAACTGTTTCTAGTCCCATTTTACTAAGGGTGCAGCCCTCTAAGTGTGTTAGCTCTATGGAGGTGTCTCAGATCTATTTTCCTATCACATAAGAGTCCAAGACCACATTTCTGTGCTGGAAAGAACATAAATATTAAATACCCAGTTACTAGTCCCTTTGGTCTATTTCCAGACCAATATCTTCCCTGAGTCAGTATGGCATCAGACCATGAAGTTACACATCTGGTTTCACATTCCCTCATTGGTTTTGGCTCCCAGGGAATTCTCTTTCTTGAGCTCAGCCTTAGCATCCAGACTTTTTGTTGCAAGAGTTTGTCCTGCATTTATATGTGCTTAGAGTGAAGAAAAGATAATATGAGGTATCTCAGTAAGCCACATTACCAGAACCCAGGAACATATTTTTATACATTTTCCTGTTAAATAGAAAGCATAAAATTATCTTGGCAAAATTCAGAAAATGGATTTCTTAAATCACTTTGCCTCATTTCTTCAGCTTAAATTCTTTTGCTAAAAGTAAGTAGTTGATCCAAACTTGGGTTCATATTGTAGGTAACATTTTATGAGCTATTTTGTATATGGCTTTTGTACATGGTGTTTATCTTAAAACATTAGACAATTACCATTGGCTCTGCACTGGGCATAGAGCATGCTTGGGATTTTCTCTCTCCCTCTCCCTCTGCCCCTCCCCGCTTATGGTCTTTCTCTCTCTCTCTCTCTCTCTCTCTCTCTCTCTCAAAAAAGAAAAAAAAAAGATATATTTATATATTCATAAAAATGCCTTTACTGGGAAATTGCATTAATTCACTTAAGCCCATGTACTACATGGGAAATGATTGTTTAAATTGTATCATTGCCAAGAACCTAACTGGCTGATTTGCTAACAGGAAAAGAATGATTAGCAACTACCCTCTAGTAAACCACAATTTCATAAGATTATTGTTTGTTTCACTAAAAGTGGGCCCTTGATTGCAAACGATTAGGAGCCAATGATAATGAAAACCCTGTATGGGTTCACAAGTATATTTAAATTTCACAAGTTTTGTGTATTCCCCCACAAAGCTGAGTTCAGTTTGGTGCTTTCATACAATCGCTCAGCCTTGCTTTTCAAAGAGTGCCCTTCATTTCCTTCTCCACAAATATCATCAGTCCATAAAGGTCCAAATCAGATGCTCTTTCCTTCAGGACCCCACCTGAACAAGAGAAACATCTGCCAAATCTTTCCTTCCTCTGTTTTCGCCCCAGTCTTTAAGGTACTCTTACAACCTCGAACACTCTCCGCTCTTACAGTAGTTGTGCCCATATCCCATCTCCCACACTCAACCAAATGCTTGGAAGACACAATCTTCTTTGTCCAACTTTACTGAGAAATAATTGGCATAATCACTGTATAAGTTTCAGGTATGCCACATGATGGTTTGACGCACATACCTTGTGAAATGATTACCACAATAGGTTTAATTAACATCCATCATCTCATATAGATACAGTATAAAGAAAAGAAAAATTCTCTTTTCCAAAGAACTCTTTGGATCTACTCCCTTAACTACTTTCCCATACATCATCCAGCAATGCTGACAACAGTCGTCATGTTGTACGTGACATCCCTAGTACTTATTTGTCTTATGCCTGGAGGTGGTACCTTTTGATCACGTTCCTCCAATTTCCCCTCCACTCACCCCTCTGCCTCCAGTAACCACAAGTCTGAGCTCTTTTTCTGTGAGCTTGGTGTTTTTTGGCTTGGCAGGGGAGGTTTAGATTTCACATATCAGTGAGATCATACAGTATTTGTCTTTTTAAAAATTTTTTTTAATATTTATTTATTTTTGAGAGAGACAGGGCACAAGTGGGGTGAGGGACAGAGAGAGAGGGAAGTAAAGAATCCGTAGCAGGCTCCAGGCTCAGACCTGTCAGCACAGAGCCTGACACGGGGCTCAAACCCATGAACCGTGAGACCATGACCTGAGCCAAAGTCGGACGCTTAACCAACTGAGCCACCCAGGTGCCCCCAGTATTTGTCTTTTCTCTGTCTAACCTATTTCACTTAGCATAATGCCCTCTGGGTCCATCCATGTTGTCCCACATGGTAGGATTTCCTCATTTTTTATGGCTAAGTAATATTACAATATATACATACTCTACAACTCCTTTATCCATTCATCCATTGATGGACCTTTAGGCTCTTTCCGTGTCTTGGCTATTGTAAATAAGACTGCCTTGAGCATAGGGGTGTAGATGTCTTTTTGAGTTAGTATTTTCGTTGAGGACAGAATCTTCGATTCATCTTCACATCCCACAAAGTGTAGAACTCTGACTCTGTCTAAGGCATAGAAAAGACTCAACAAATAATTCTTATAGACTTTAATGCACAAATGGTACCAACCCTAACTACACACAATTTCATTAACAACTAACCAAAAATACATATTTCTATTAAAGAATTGAAAAATTGGCTTTTACTCAACTATATTGAGGAAGTTTGTGTCTCAGAATATAAAGACTACTTTGATAAAAGCTTCCTAGTACTGGATTTGAACACATCAAAACCTAAATAAATCAGTATGATTCAAGCAGAAATAAAGTATAATTCAGGAATTCAGTTAATCTGATTTTTGCATCTAACATTGTAACCAACTTTACCTAATGGCTGAGGATAAACCTAATTATAATTCCAAATAGCAAAGTTAAGTGATTTTTTTCTTTTTAAATTACTTTTTTTCCTGGGGCACCTGGGTGGCTTAGTCAGTTGGGCATCTTACTGTTGATTTCGGCTCAAGTCATGATCTCATGGTTTGTGAGGTAGCGCCCTGAGCCAGGCTCTGCGCTGCCAGCCTAGGATTCTCTCTCCCACTCTTTCTTGACCTCCCCTGCTCGTGCACATGCACTCTCTCTCAAAATAAATAAACTTAAAAATAAAAAAATAAAATGAATTACTTTATTCCTTTGGAATTTTTGGTAATAATCCTTAACTACTTGATAAATGAATCTGACCACCAGTGGCTGTTTGTTTCTCTTGTCAATAGTAAGTTTATAATGGATTGATAGATATATAACAATGCAAATAAACTAGCAAATTAACAACAGTATCTTTTTTTTTTCTTTTGAGTGATGAAGAGCGTGAGTGGGGGAGAGGGGCAGAGGGAGAGAGAGAGAATCTTTGTGTGTGTGTGTCTGTGTGGAAAATGTTGCCTATTTTATTCCCTTTAAGGTATATAGCAATTAGTAGAAGTCATAAGTGGCTCTGAGAAGTCCTACAGTAATGGTATTGAACCAATTTTTGCCCAAATGTATTTTTTCTTTTTTCTCTTTTTTTTTAACTTGTTTTTTTTTTTTAATTTACATCCAAATTAGTTAGCATATAGTGCCACAATGATTTCAGGAGTAGATTCCTTAGTGTCCCTTACCCATTTAGCCCATCCCCCCTCCCACAACCCCTCCAGTAACACTCTGTTTGTTCTCCATATTTATGACTCTCTTCTGTTTTGTCCCCCTCCCTGTTTTTATATTATTTTTGTTTCCCTTCCCTTATGTTCATCTGTTTTGTTTCTTAAAGTCCTCATAGGAGTGAAGCCATATATTTGTCTTTCTCTAATTTCGCTTAGCATAATACCCTCCAGTTCCATCCACGTAGTTGCAAATGGAAAGACTTCATTCCTTTTGATTGCCAAGTAATACTCCATTGTGTGTGTGTGTGTGTGTGTGTGTGTGTACACCTATACCACATCTTCTTTATCCATGCATCCATCGATGGACATTTGGGCTCTTTCCGTACTTTGGCTGTTGTCAATAGTGCTGCTATAAACATGGGGGTGCATGTGTCCCTTCAAAACAGCACGCCTGTATCCCACGGATAAATGCCTAGTAGTGCAACTGCTGGGTCCTAGGGTAGTTCTATTTTTAGTTTTTTGAGGAGCCTCGATATTGTTTTCCAGAGTGGCTGCACCAGCTTGCATTCCCAGAGAGAGAGAATCTTTTTTTGTTGTGTTTTATTTTGTTTTGTTTTGTTTTTTCTCTTTAATATGGAATTTATTGTCTAATTGGTTTCCATACAACACCCAGTGCTCATCCCAACAGGTGCCCTCCTCAATACCCATCACCCACCCTCCCCTCCCTCCCACCCCCCATCAACCCTCAGTTTGTTCTCAGTTTTTAAGAGTCTCTTATGCTTTGGCTCTCTTCCTCTCTAACCTCTTTATTTTTTTCCCCTCCCCCATGGACTTCTGTTAAGTTTCTCAGGATCCACATAAGAGTGAAGACATATGGTATCTGTCTTTCTCTGTATGACTTATTTCACTTAGCATCACTCTCTCCAGTTCCATCCACGTTGCTACAAAGGGCCATACTTCATTCTTTCTCATTGCCACGTAGTATTCCATTGTGTCTTAAACTGGCTCCATGCTCAGCATGAAACCCAACAACAGGGCTCAATCCCATGACCCTGGAATCGTGACCTGGGCCAAAATCAAGAGTAGGACACTCAACCAACTGAGCCATCCAAGGGCCCCGACTGAGCCACCCAAACGCCCCAGTGACGGTATCATTGAAATCAAAGGCTGGCAAACTTTTTCCATAAAGGGTCATGTAGTAAGGTACTTTAGGCTTTGCAACCTCCCTTGCAGCTACTGAATGCTGATGTGTAGTGCAAAAGCATACAGAAACAGTACATAGACCAATGGGCATCACTGTGTTCCAATAAAACTTTACAGAAACAAGCAAGCAACTAGATTTGGCCCATGGACTGTAGTTCACTGACCCCTGATCAAAATGGTGGGTATATGCATGTTCACTATACAGTTCTTTCAACTTTTCAGTAGTTTAAAGCCTTCATAATAAACTCTTGGGGTGGGGGGAGAATATGTCTATGAATTATCCAAAGGTTTTTAACTATTATGAAAATGTTTAAATATCAGAAGCTTATCATTGTCCCCAAGTTTTTGTTTTGGTGTGTGCTCTTTGATAAAGCCTTCAGATGGTAAAAGTTCTATATTGAATTTTCTGAAATGTCTTTAGATTTGGACATTAAAATCATCCTGAACAAGAATGATCCAAAAGGCAACAGTAACCAGAAACATTTCCTCCCTGGTTTTCTCCCTCAGTGATGCACAGTGACTTCCCACTTCCTGTCAGGGAAGGGCAGGTAGATGTTTTTGTGGCACTATTATTCTATATGCGGTGTATGTGCCTTTTTCCAGGCTCTTTTTTTTTAATATTCCATTCTTTAAAGTTGACATCATCTGAAATTGATAGCAGTGACGTTTCAAGTTGTGTTATTTGAGATATTTATGTCTACATGGTGCTTAATATAATTTGACATATTTTCATTTTCCTCATAATGTGGATTTTTTTGTACAGTTCATCTGGTAGCTGTGACATTGGTTACTTGAAAACGCTAAAAAGAACCTCAGTTTGTAGGTGTTTATAATATCGGCCTGCTAGACAGAGCAAGGTGACAAGTAAGACATAAGATACCCCTTGGGATATATATGTAGCCTTCTTGAATTAAAGCAGAAAGAATTCTGTTTCATAGCCACTGGCTTGATTCATAATCAAACCAGACCTTGGGAGACATAGTGTCTTTGTTCCTGACAGAATTTTTCTTCAGGCCTATGAAGTCCTTCTGGCCTCAGGGCCAAAACTGTTCTCCACAGGGAACAAAACATGGGATCAGGGAGAAAAATCATCTATGTTGTAGTATCATTCCCAGCACAATCACAGGTGCCTCTCGTGTGACTCCCAGTCTTCTAGGATGCTACATGTTGCCTGTCTGCCAAAACTGAGCACCCCCCGCAAACCTTCCTGCTACTCGGCTCTTTTTCATGGAAGATCTCCCCGGAGGAACTGGCCCTCTTCCTGTGCTGCAGTCACCTCCACTGAAGCCATGGTCGCCCATGTCATTCTGGAGAGGCACCATTTTAAATACAGAAACTGAGGCTGAGAGATGTTAGATTACTACACTGCCTTCCCTCCTGCTGGGGTCAATCCCCACTTCTGAACACTTCTGTCTGCCCACCCACCACCATTTCCTGACAAAACCACTGTCTTTGTGGAACGGTACAGAGAGTACAAATTCTGAAGTCCAAGCGATCAGGGTTTGGCTCACACAACTGCCACTTACCAGCTGTGAGTCTGGGTCAGGTGATTTAACCCTACTGTGGTGGGCTGATAATGACTCCTGGCACACATCCACATCCTAATCCTGGAACTGTGAATGTAACCTGATATGGTGAAGTTTTTGCAGGTATGATTAATTAAGGATCTTGTCTTGAAATGAGATTATCCTGATTATCCAGGTGGGCCCTGAATCCCATCACAAGTGTCCTTATAAAAAAAGAGACCAGGCGCGTAGATACCATACACAGGAGAAAGCTATGGAGGTGGGGATTGGAGTGATGGGGCCAGAGCCAAAGAATGTGACAGCCACCAGAAGCTGGAAGAGACAAGGAATGGATGCTCCCCTGGAGCCTTCAAAGGAACCAGACCTACTGACATGTTGATGGCAGGGTTCTGGCCTCCAGAACTGTGAGAGAATAAATCTCTGTTGTTTTAAGCCACAACTTTGTGGTAGTTTGTTACAGCAGCCACAAGAAACTAATACACCTGTTCAGCGTCCATTACCTCATCTGTTAAACAGAAATAAAAGATGTGCCTTGCTGGGCTGTTTTGATAAAATTAACAAATGTGAAATACTAGCCCAATCTCTGGCACATGGTAGGCATTTGGTACATAACAGCTATTCTTATTATAATTATCTTCATTATTTTTTAATATGGATAGAAGAGTATAGGCCACATATCCCAAACCCATCACCACTGTTTTAAAAATCAGTCAAACCAGGGGCACCTGGGTGGCTCAGTCGGTTGAGCATCCGACTTCGGCTCAGGTCACGATCTCGCGGTCTGTGAATTCAAGCCCCACATAGGGCTCCATGCTGACAGTTCAGAGCCTGGAGCCTGCTTCAGATTCTATGTCTCCCTCTCTCTCTGCCCCTCCCCTGCTCATGCTCTGTCTCTGTCTCTCTCTCTCTCTCTCTGTCAAAAATAAAAATAAACACGCCCCCTCCTTTAAAGGTCCCCATACCTGGGAGTGCATAGGTACTAAACCAAGCAGTGCAACTTGTAATTAAGCAGCTGCAGTGTTTACATGTTTCTTAATGTGTCGTCTTTTCAATGGCTGTATTTAAAAAAAAAAAAAAAGAAGAAGAAAAAAA
Source organism: Panthera uncia (assembly GCF_023721935.1). NCBI lineage: Eukaryota > Metazoa > Chordata > Mammalia > Carnivora > Felidae > Panthera > Panthera uncia. The sequence goes on from NC_064818.1 coordinate 50,188,757, forward strand.
AGAAAATAAAATAAAAATAAACATTAAAAAAAATTTTTTTTAAATCAGTCAATCCAAATCCCCAATGGTTTATCTCTGTATAGGAATAACTGCATATTTATTTACAGTTTGTATCAAAATACTGCCTTGGGGCGCCTGGGTGGCGCAGTCGGTTAAGCGTCCGACTTCAGCCAGGTCACGATCTCGCGGTCTGTGAGTTCGAGCCCCGCGTCAGGCTCTGGGCTGACGGCTCGGAGCCTGGAGCCTGTTTCCGATTCTGTGTCTCCCTCTCTCTGCCCCTCCCCCGTTCATGCTCTGTCTCTCTCTGTCCCAAAAATAAAAATAAAAATAAAAAAATAAATAAATAAATAAAAAAACGTTGGAAAAAAAAAAATACTGCCTTTCACCAAGAAGCTCTTTTCTATACTGTTGCTATATTATTATGAAGTGCCATATTTATTCATGCCAATAACTAAATAAGCCGTGTTGCATTTTCCCAAGTATTTAATTGTGCGTTTTACCATAAATTACATGTTTGAAATGGAAAATAAACATTTCCAGCTGTTTTGAGGACAGCAAATCTAAATTCAAACTGCTGAATTCTGGAAAAAACTACAGATCTCTTAAGGCATACTGCAATTTTTTTAAAAAACCAATGTCAACTGTTGCTTATTCAAGACTTGAACGTTCACTGAGCTGTAATTAGGAGAGAGTAGGAGTTTTATGTGATGAAAGATTGCCTCCCCAAACACAGAACTGTAGTATGTCGGGGAGTACTCATTCATTTCACCAGTGATTATTAGGGCTCAGGGCCAGGCCCTGGAAGATGCAAAGGTGAATAAGACAGAGCCTCTTTGCCATGGAGGGACTCTCAAGGGCCTAAAATTTTAAGAAGATAGGTTAAAATTCAGAAGTGAAGCTAACATTTACCACGTGTCAGTCACTGTATAACCCTTTACATGCATCCTCCTTTGATCCTTACAACAACCCTAGGAAGTGGGGTTTTGATAGGTTAACTCCCCAAAGATCACATAATCACATAACTAGTTTAAGAAGAACCTAATTCCTGAGTGCCCTCTCTTAACCGCTACTGCAGAGGCATAAATTGCATAGTATGAGAACACAGAAAAAGAAGAGACTTACTAGGCCTGAAAGAAGAGAAGAGCTTTCGTCTCACAGATACATTTAAGTTGGCCCAAAGATGAGTTATGACTTCCTTTATTAAAGGGGGAAGGGAGGTCAAAAGTCACTCCAGCAGCGAGGAGCCTGTGAAACTGGGTGGCAGCAAGAAAGGACGATGTATGCGAGATGACTAGAGTGCCGTTGAGCTTAGCGGCCAGGAGTAGTGCGCTGTCCTCAGAGAAGGCTATCAAATGACTAAAAGCTCTGGGGACAGACAGGATCATATCTGCATTTTAGGAAGGTACCTAAGGCCCCATGAGGACGATGGGCTACACAAAAAGAAGTCAGGCCTGGAAGCAGGGACTTCTAGTCCCATATGGGAATCAGACCACCACCCACTTGCCGGTTCCCATTGGATAATCAGGCGAATGCAAAAGGAAACATTTGATATTACCATTGGAAATCAGGGAAGGGTGCCATGCACGTATCAGAAGGTACTGTGGCAGAAGAGACGGCACTGGTTGGTCACACTCATCTAAAACTGTCTAAAACCAATCTGAAGCTCACTGAGAAACTCCCCACCCCCACACACTACATTAGTAGAATACAAAATAGAATTCAATGGGGGAAAAAAGAAATTTTTTTTTCCCAGAAGAAAAAAACGCATACAACGTAAGGACTGAGAAATGGGACACAAACACAAAAATTTTTAATTTCTATTAAATAGATAATTTTCTGATGAAAAGATGATAAATCTAGTGGGATAGTAACCACAGGGGGAAACGTTTTAATGTGTCAAAAAATATCCCCCAAAGATACCAAGTTAGGGTCCCATGTGGTTTTACAGATTGGTTCTTGCAAATCTTAAAGAGGAATACATAATTTATATGCTGATGAGCATAGAAAAAGAATGTTGCCCAATTCATTTTACCAGATATATATGATATAACTTCAATATTGAAACCAGAAAAATCATGCAAAAAATATAATTCTCTAGCACATAAATTTAAAATTCTAAATAAAACATTGAAATTGTAATCTAGCAGTATATTTTTAGAATATCTTAATTTATAATTCAACTAATGTAAGTCACCATGTTAAGAAACTAAAAATGTGCCTGGGTGGCTCAGTCGGTTAAGCACCCGACTTTGTCTCAGGTCATGGTCTTGCAGTTTGTGGGTTCGAGCCCCACATCAGGCTCTGTGCTGACAGCTCAGAGCCTGGTGCCTGCTTCAAATTCTGTGTCTCTCTTTTCCTTTTCCTTGCTTGGTCTCTTGTCTCTCTCTCAAAAATAAATAAACATTAATAATTTAAAAAAAAAGAAACTAAAAATGTAAAAGCCATGTGATCATCTCAATAGACATAGAAAAAGCATTTGACATCCACTTCTCAGCAAACTGAGAATACAAGGGAACTTTTTCAACACAATAAAAAAATCTATGAAAAATGTACAGCTAATATCAAACTCAGTGGTTAAAGTCTGAATGTTTGCCAAGATCAGAAACGACAAGACACTCTCAGCACTTCTAGTCACCATTGTACTGGAAATTCTAGCCAGTGCAATAGGTGAAAGAAAGAAAGAAAGAAAGAGCATCCAGATTATTACATAAGAAGTAAACGTGTCACTACTCACAGATGGCGTGTTTGTCTATGTAAAAGTCCGATGGAATCTACAAAAAAGGTACCAAAAACTAATAAGTGAGTCTAGCAACATTGCAGTATACAAGATCAATACCAAAATCAATTGTATTTCTACATTTCTATATTGCAATGAACAATGAAAATTGAAAATTGAAAAATAATACCATTCACAATAGCAACAAAAAAATTAAATATTTTAGGGATAAATATGACAAAAGATATAGAGTGCCTGTACTCTGAAAACTACAAAACATTGACAAAAAATTAAGGAAGACCTAAATACACGGAGAGACATACCATGTTCCTAAGTTTGAAAATTCAATATTGTTAAGATGGTGATTTTTCCCAAATTGGTCTGTAGATTCAACACAATCCCAATAAAAATCTCAGCAGTTTTTAAATACGTGAATGAGCTCATTCTAAAATTTGCGTGGAAATGCAAAGAACCTAGAAGCCAAAACAACTCTGAGAAAGAACAGAGTTGGAGGACTAACCCTAACTGATTGCAAGACTTGTTAAAGAGCTACAATAATCAAGATTGTGTGGTATTGGCTTACAGATAGATTAAACCGATCAATGGAACAGAATAGGGAATTTAGAAAAAAACACATATAGTAACAACAATTTTTGACAAGTGCAAAGGGGTGAAGAAAATTCTTCAAAGAATAGTCTTTCCAACAAAGAGTACTAGAAAACTTGAATAACTATGCAAAAAAAAACCAAGCAACATCTGGTCCATACCTTGTGTCATATACGATTAATTCAAAATGAATCATAGATCTAAATGTAAAACCTAAAAGTTTAAAACTTGTAGAAGAAAACATAGGATATACTTGTGACCTTGGGCTGGGCAAAGATATCTTAAATATGACAATAAACCACAATCCATAAAAGGAAAAAAAGGATAAATTTGACTTCATCAAAATTAAAAACTGTTATTCTGCAAAAGACACTGTTAAGAAATGAAAAAGATAAGCAACAGACAGGAAGAAAATATTTGCAAAGCATGTACCTGCAGAAAGATTTATATGATGAATATGTAAAGAACTCTCAAAACTCAACAATAAGAAAACAAAGAACCCACTTTTCTCAAATAGACAAAATATTTACACTTCACAACAAAGATCTATGGATGGCAAATAAGCACATAAAAAGATGCTCAACATCACTAGTCATTATGGAATTGCAAATTAACCACAAGGAAATACCACTAACTACCTATTAGAATAGCTTAAATTTAAAAGACTGACCATACCAAGTGTTGACAAGGATGTGAAGAAGCTGGAATTCTCAGACAATGCTGAAGGAAGTGTTAAATGGTACTACCATTTTGGAAACTAGGTTAGCTCTTTATTTTTAAAAATTAAACACTCTTCTCAGTTTTCCCACCACAGATTCTTTTGCCTGTTCTAGAACTTCATCTATGTGTATGTATCACACAGTATATGTATATCATTTTGCTTAAAGCTTCTTTCGTTCATCACAATGCCGTTGAAATTTATCTGTATTTTTGCATGTATAAGTAGTTCTTTTTTTTTTTATTGCTGAGCAGTATTCAGTTGTGTGAATAAACCATAGTTTGTTTATCTAGTCTCTTATGGATGGACTGGGCTGTTTCCAATTCAGGGTTATTATGAATAAAGCTATGAATGTTCTTGTACAAGTCTTTCTGTGGACCACATTTTCTTTTTTTTTTTTTTTTTTTTTTTTTTTTTTTTTTTTTTTTTTTTTTTGAGAGAGAGAGCATGAGCAAAGGAGGGGCAGAGAGATAGGGAGACACAGAATCTGAAGCAGGCTCCAGGCTCCATGCTGTCAGCACAGAGCCCAATGTGGGATTCAAACCCACAAACCATAAGATCATGACCTAAACCAAAGTCTGACACTTAACCCACTGAGCCACCCAGGCGCCCCTTTGTGGACCACATTTTCATTTCTCTTGGGTAATGCCTAGAAATGAAATATCTGGATCATAAAGTAAATGCATGTTTCCTTTCATAAGGTTTTGCCAGAACTTTTTCCAAAGTGGTTGTACTATTTGAGATTTTCACTAACAATATATAAAAGTTTTGGTTTTGAGTGGAGCAGGAGTGGGTACTGACTGAGCACAATCGTGAGCAATTTTCTGGGGTGTTCGAAATGCTCTATATCGTTATATGGGTTTAGGGTTGCACACGTGCATATATTTGTCAAAACTCAGCAAAGGTGCATTTTTGTATACATTTCTTTTTATGTAAACTTTGTATCACAAGAAAAACAGCAAACAAATATTGAATACTAGCTAATGATTTGCTTACTGAAATAATTAGGATGAACTGTACTGGTGTTTGTAATTTACTTTGTAATGCATACAAAAAAAAAAAAGGAACGGCGCCTGGGTGGCTCAGTCGGTTAAGCATCCAACTCTTGGTTTCTGCTCAGTTCATGATCTTATGGTTCGCGGGTTCAATCCCCCTGTCAGGCTCTGCTCTGGCAGTGCAAAGCCTGTTTGGGATTCTCTCTCTCTCTCCCTCCCTCCCTCTCTCTCTCTACCCCTTCCCTACCTGTGCTGTCTCTATCTCTCTCAAATAATAAATAAAATTTTTTACAAAATGGATTGGACAGAGGGAGGCAGACAGAGGAATGATTGCATTGATAGATGTCTCATAAAGCAAGTACATAAAATGTTAATGATAAATTTTATAGTGGGTATAAAGGCAGTCACTGTAGAAATCTTTTCATCTTCACTATGTGTTTAAAATAGTTCAAAAACACACTGAAACTGAAAAAAAGCCATACACCTACCTCCACTCCACTACTAGGCGCCTACCCAAGAGAAAGTAAAGCCTACGTCCACACAAAGACTTGTACACGAATGTTCCAAGTCAGTCTCTCCCCAAGAGAGTTCATGTATGATTTAACTTATATGAAATTCTAGAAAATGGAAACTAATCTATGATGACAGCAAGCAGAACAGTAATTGCCTGGGGACAGGGTGTGGGGTGGAGTGTGGAGAAGGGCAGGGAGGGAGAGGGAGAGATTACAAATGGGCATGAGGAAGTATTTGGGCCTGATTGTGGCAATAGCTTCACAGTTATGTACATACGTCAAAACTTACACACTTTAAGTAGGTACAGTTTGGGGTCTATCAGTTGTACCTCAATAAAGCTAGGGGGTTTCAGCTTGTTTGTTTGTTTTTCTAAAGCCTAAAGAAAATATCAAAAATTTGAATCCGGCAGTATGTTTTAGAATATTTTAATAACATAAGATTCATGCAGTAACTGCAAAAATTATATAATGTGAAATTATTGATTGCTAATATCAATTTAAATTTTAATTTTAATTAACATTTTAATATTCTGCATTTTTAATTCTAAGAGAATTTTATAAATATTTCATAACATGATTTTTTAAAAGTCTCTCAAGCTGATCCAAAATGGTATTCATAGTAAAACACCAGATGGTTTCCCATAAAGCCAAGAATGCCCACTATTGCTACTTTTATTATTTTTTAATTAGTCTGACATTTCTAGCTAATAGAATTAAATAAGGAAATTGAATAAGAGATATAAATATTGGAAAAGAGGTGATAGAAATGTCATTATTTGTACATGAACTGGTTTTCTAGAAAAAGTTATAAAGATAAATGAAAGGCTAGTAGAAGAAATTCCAGTAAGGAGGTGGTTTGTTACAAACCATGTAGAAATAATCATTTTCATATTTGCTAATAATAAAAAATAGAAAATATTCCAGAATACCTTTAAAATAAATCTGCAGACCCAATATGGAAAAAAATGCAAGTCTTTATTGGGGGGCATGGATGGAACTTAGAAAACTAGAGACACGGGGCACCTGGGTGGCTCAGTCGGTTAAGCATCTGACTTTTAATTTCAGCCCAGGTCACGATCTCACAGTTCGTGAGTTCGAGCCCCACATTGGGCTTCATGCTGACAGTGCAGAGCCTACTTGGGATTCTCTCCCTCCCCTCTCTCCCTGCCCCTACCCTGCTTGCTTTCTCTCACTCTAAATAAATAAATAAACTTGAAAATTTTTGTTAAATAAAAAAAAAAAGAAAAAAGAAAACTAGGGAGACATTTTACGATTCTAGAATAGGAAGCTTCAGGGGTAAGATGCCAATTCTGTAGAAATGAATCCAAAACAACACCATGGCCATAAAAATGCCAACAGAATTTCTCTTCAGTTTGACATGATTCAAATTTTATCTGCAAGAATAAGCATACAAAAACGAAAGACAGAACAATATTGAGAAGGAATATCAATGCAGGGAAACCTGTCCCACAAGCTAATAAAGTGTACTGAGAAAGCACAATAACTGAAACATTAAGCTGGAATGTGGGCAATTGTAGACAGATCAGTGGAACAGAGTTTAACATCCAGAAAAGGACCAGGATATGATGACAGCAGCATCTCAAATCAACTCAACAGGTGTTTTAAGCACAAACCAAAAGAAGTTAAAATGTAAAATATAAAAACTGACAATAAAAACTTTGAGCTTCTCTCTAACAGAAAATACCACAAACAAGAAGGAAAAGGCAAATCATGAGGAGAAAAATACAACATGTGTGACAGAAAACAGGTTAGTTATTCACATACAAAAGGATCTCTAACAAAATAATATGCCTCATTAGAAAAACATGCAAAATGCTGAACAGTGAATTTTTAAGAAATAATAATGATGAATAGACAAAGAATGACCATAATAATTACTATTAATCTGAGAAATGCATATTAAATAATGGGATAAAATTTTCACCTGTCAAATGGGCAAAGGCACAAAAACATAATAATACTAAATAGTTGCGAAAGTGACTTTCCTTGCATTTGGCCAATGGGAGCCACCCGAAAGAGATAAGAAGAGGGGAGAAATATCGGAATTTTTGTTGCCCCCATTAGGGCTGTGGTTTGCCATGCTGTTCCTCTACTTCTCTCCACAGTCCCCATTAGATGGCCCCTCAAGAAGCTACAACTGTCACCAGGTTCCAATGAACATCTTCCTCATACCTCTTGACACCCAGTAGAAAAAGCCTCAGTAGAAAAAGTTTCTTGCAATACCTGGTTCCTAGATGTTCCAGCCTGCTGGTCCCCCTGACCTTGTCTCCACCCCTCTGTAAATGCTCCCTTTAACAACCCCCTTGAGTGTGGCTTCCCGGTAGGCCCCTGACTGATATATAACCCTACAGTATGAATTTATTGTTTAATTGTGTGTGTGTGTGTGTGTGTGTGTGTGTGTGTATGTGTAGGATGTATAAACACTAAAATGTGTTAGGACGGATTAACTTAGAAATATATGTACACACACACAAACATATGTAAATTCAATAAATGATAAAGAATGTAGGAAAAAATTAGTCCAAAAAATGTCATTGCTTAGCTTTTTGTACAAAAAAAATTCATTTAGGGGCACCTAGGTGGCTGAGTCAGTTAAGTGTCGGACTCTTGATTTCAGCTCAGGTCATGATCTCATGGTTCATGAGTTCCAGCCCCACATCGGGCTCTGTGCTAACAGTGCAGACCCTACTTGGGATTCTCTCTCCCCTTCTCTCTCTGCCTCTCCCCTGCTCTCTCTCTCATAAAATAAATAAATAAACGTTTTTTTAAAGCCCATTTACACTTAAATGACACACAGACTATTTAGGGGTGCCTGGCTGGCTCAGGTGATGGCACATGTGACTCTTGATCCTGAAGTTGTGAGTTTGGGTCCTACGTTGGGTGTAGCGATCACTTAAACAAAATAAAATCTTTTTTTAAAACTATACAAAGACGATTTTAAAATTACGTGTGAAAAAATTAAACTCTTAAAAGAAAATATAAATTAAAATCCCTCCCCTACTGAGGATGTGGCCTGATCCAAGCCACCTTCATTAACTTTCTAGACGACTCAGGATACATCTCAGTCCCACTCTTCCCCTTCCCCGATCCATTCATCACATAATGGCCAGAAAAATATCTTGAAGTCTAAATCTGATCCAAACTCGTTAGTGGCTTCCTATCAAAATTGGGACCAAAGTCCAGAATCCTTACCATGACTCTACAATATCTGGCTCCCTGTACGTTCCCTGCTTTGCCTCACATCCCTTCTGGTTTCTCATTCTCCTGCAGCCACACTGCTCCCCTTGCAAGTCCTCAAACTTCTCAAACTCCTCACCCTTCAGGGAGTTCACATGTGCTTTTCTCTCCACCAAACCACTTCCCATGGCTCTTTGCCCGCCTGAGCCTTACTTATCCTTCTGGCCTCAGCTTAAATGTCATTCTCTCCAAGAGGCTTTCCCCAGCCACCACCACCCACCCACCCACCCACCCCCAATCTAAATTAGGTCTCTCTGTTGTACCGTCTTGCACTTTGCCTTCATAGAATTTACTTTGGTTTGTATTATATACTTATTTATGTGATTATTTCTAGTGTGTTTTCCCACTAGAGCTAGATCATATACTGCATGAGAACAGATGCCAGCAAATATTTGTTCGGCTCATCACAGTTGTTTTTTTTAAGAGAAAGAGCATGAGCGGCGGAGAGAGACAGAGGCGGGGTTGGGGGGGTGGTGGAGGAGAGTCTTAAGCAGGCTCCATGCCCAGTAGGGACCAGATGCAGGGCTCAATCCCACAACCATGAGATCATAACCTGAGCCAAAATCAAGAGCGGACACTGAACTGACTGAGCCACCCAGGCACCCCTATCTCATCACTTTTATAGCCAGTACTCCGCCAGCATCTGGCACATGGTCTTGGCTTGTTTGGGTTTTTTTCAACAATTGGGTTAATGAATACATGAAGATTCATCTCAAGCCCCACTTCTTCTACAGTTTCTTTCTCAATCACCCCCCTGCTCCCCCACACCGGTAGATTTCAGCACTTGTTTCCTTATTCCCCACTGGGTACTATACATAGAACTCACAGGTGACAAATAGTCTCACTGAACTTATTTTGGGCTCTTAGATGAGCCAGTACTCCATGCTGTTTCTGAGTCTTCACATAGGCCATTTCCTCTACCTGCAACACTGCTTTCCTCATTTAGCCAAATAATCCAACTCACATGGTCAGGGTCAATTAATGTTGAAGAATGAGTTGTGAGCCGGCTTGAACAGTTCCCTGCATAGGAAGGTGAGAGTAGGCCTACTTCTACCTTCTTCCACCAAGACTTTTCAGTGTGAAAACCACATTAGAAATAGGAAATTCTAAAGTGATCCGCAGCTGTTCCCAGAATCACACTTTGCTGCGGAATATATCACAGACTTAACTCCATCTGCCACCAATGGAGTGGAAATAAATAAACCAGTTTTTCTAAACTGGCCTCAAGGACAATGTCAGTGCTATCTGTGTTAACAAAATTTTAGGCAAAAAAAAAAAAAAAGCAATGGTTACATAAGAGGAGAGTGTCTAATTTCTACATAGTTGATTGGTTTTTTTGAAAGAACGGCCTTGAAAGTATCCAGAAATCAATTGATTGGGTAATGCATGCTCAGCAATCCCAAAGTTGACACAGGATGAAAGTCAGGGAGGCCTTACTAGGCACTGTCCAAGCAAAGATGTGCTCTGAGAACAGAGAGGGAAAAAATACTGACAGGTACTGATACAAAGTCAATCATCAATGATAATGGCATACGCTATTTTTATAAGAACATATGTTGCAGGCACCACAGATTAGCTCACTCGGCATCCATCTCTACCTTTTGTGCCTTGGCTTCCTCTGCTATTGAAGATAGGAAAGCTAAATAATCACTTCCCCAACCTTTCTGGAAACTAAGAATGGCTAGAGAAAAAGTTTTGGCTGAATAAGACATCTCCATTCTCCCATTCACTTAAATCAAAACCTTGGAGTCCTCCCTGACTCCTCTCTTTTCTCCCACACCCCACATCTGATCCGTTTGCAAACTGTTGGCTCCACTTGTGTGATATATTCCAAGTCCAAATATTCCTCACGCCTCCCCCACTGCTCTCTTGCTGTAAGTCAGCATCATCTATTGCCCGGGCTGTGGCAATAGTCTCCTATTTGGTCTCTCTGCTTCTATCCTGTCCCCTACAACCCGTTTTCCAAAGAATAGCTGAAGATATCTTTTTAAAAATGCAAACCTCATCATGTTACTCCTTTTTTCAAAACCTTCCAGTGTCCTTAAATACAATAAAATATAAACTCATTAGCATAACCTACCAGGCCTTGCATGATCTGACTTCCAGCTACTTCGTCAACATCTATGGCCACCCTCCTCCTGCTGGCTCCCTCTGTTCAGCACTGCCAGCCTCCTTGCTGTTACTCAAACATGCCAAGCACATGCCTTATCAGAGCCTTTCTGTTTGCTGCTCCCTCTACCTGGAACACTCTTCCTCCAGACACATTTATTCAGGCCTCTACTCAGTCATCATAGCCTGCTGCCCATCATTCTCTACCTTTTACCTTCCCTAACTTCATTGCACACTTTGCTACTTGGTTTGATATGTACTATTTTTTTTATTTATTTCTCGATTATCTAACACACACACACACACACACACACACACACACAGAGGCACACATGGCTATTTTATTTACCCCTCTATCCCCAACATCTAAAAAAGTGCCTGACATGTAGTAGGAGCTCAATAATTGTATTTGCTGAGTTAGTAAACTTTCCATAGACCTCTGCCCAGCTTTGAGTTATACTATATTACCATGTTTTATCATTTCTTTTACTTTTCTAAGCTAATAGTTATGGCAGACAGTGTTCATTGTCTACCCATCACTTAAGCCTCATACCCTCCTTCCATAACAAAGCTCTGATCTGTTTGGGTAAGCATAGAGCCATCGATTTAGCCCAATCTCAACTAATGAATCATGGTTTTCCTGGGCTAGACATGGTCATCCTGTTCCACTTTGCCACCAATTGTTATGCAGTAGACATGTGATCTGATTTTTTCAAAGGAAAGGCAACTCAAAGATTTCGCTTCTCAAATAAAAAGACAGTCTTAGAAGTAGCCGATCTTTTGTGCCTTGTCTCTTCCTTTCTCCTTGGGACATGGGTGTGAAGAAATAAGATTCAGAGTTGTAGCAGTTCTCTTGCAGCCATGAGGTGACATGCATGAAGGCTAAAAGTCACTCAGTGACGATAGTAAAATGGAAAAGTAGAAAGACTGTAGGTCCTTGATGACATCATTGAGCCAGTGAATAAACTGGAACTGCCTGTGTCCAAAGTTCTTATTAAATGAACAATAAATATTCTTAAGGCTTAAGCTATTGTAATTAGGTTTCCCCTTATTAACTGCCAAATGAAATCCTGATTCAATCTTTTTATTTACAGATGTGTTTGTGAGGACAAATGTATTTTTTCTTACATGGAACATTCTAGATAAGAAAAGGTAAGAAGGGAAGGAGGAAAGGGAGAAACTTGTGGATGACATAATCCTGGAAGTGGAGTAAATTACAAGAAGGGTGTGTGTGTGTGTGTGTGTGTGTGTGTGTGTATCAATATCTTACTCATTCATCACCTAGTCTCAACTTCCCCTGCTCTTTTTTTTTAATTTTTGTTTTAATGTTTATTTATTTTTGAGAGAAAGAGAGACAGAGTGCGAGGGGGAGGGGCAGAGAGAGGAAGACACAGAATCAGAAGCAGGCTCCAGGCTCTGAACTGTCAGCATAGAGCCCGACGCAGGGCTCGAACCCACAAACCATGAGATCATGACCTGAGCTGAAGTCGGACACTTAGCTGACTGAACCACCCAGGAACCCCATCCTCTGCTGTCTTTATCCAGTCTTCCCACTGATACTGAAGGATCATAAACTAAGCCACTGTCTTTATACATCTACCACCACCCTTTAATGGCTTCTCATAATTTATCAGATAATTTTCATCTAGTGAGCATTTAAAGATTCTAAAACCCAACCACACCAATTCATTGAATTTACCTCCCACTATCTCCTAATCTAAGGTTTCCCGCTCAAATAAATAAGAACAAACTCTCCTTATTTTATTCTTATTCTTTATTATAGCTAAGTAATTGATCTTGACATTCCCAATTGCTGGATGACCCAATAGACAAAGTAAGTAGGTCTTTAAAAACACAAGCAAGACAAAGGAGAGAGAGGCAGAGACAGAGAGAGATTCAACTATAATGGACTTATCCAGAATTCTGCAACCAGAATATCTGGAATAAACCATTTTAATTTCATCATATATGCAGGTTTTGTGTTTTACAGTTTTAGAATTGTTTACTTTTTTAAATTTTTTTAATGTTTATTTATTTTTGAGAGAGAGACAGAGTGTGAGCAGGTGAGGGGTAGATAGAAAGGGAGACCCAGAATCCGAAGCAAGCTTCAGGCTCCAAGCTGTCAGCACAGAGCCCGACACGGGGCTCGAACCCACAGACCGCAAGATCATGACCTGAGCTGAAGTCAGACACTTAACTGGCTGAGCCACCCCGACGCCCCTAAAATTGTTTACTTTGAATTGTATCTGGTATATGTACATCATATATTTTCTTCTAAAGGTTAAAATTAAGCCCTGACCATTTATTTTATTTTTAATTTTTTTTTAATTTACATCCAAATTAGTTAGCATATAATGCAACAATGATTTCAGGAGTAGATTCCTTAGTGCCCCTTACCCATTTAGCCCATCCCCCCTCCCACAACCCTTCCAGTAACCCTCAGTTTATTCTCCATATTTATGAGTCTCTTATGTTTTGTCCCCCTCCCTGTTTTTTTTTTTTTTAATGTTTTTTATTTATTTTGAGACAGAGAGAGACAGAGCATGAGCAGGGGAGGGGCAGAGAGAGGGAGACACAGAATGCGAAGCAGCCTCCCGGCTCTGAGCTGTCAGCACAGAGCCCCATGTGGGGCTCAAACTCACAGATTGAGATCATGACCTGAGCCGAAGTCAGACGCCCAACCGACTGAGCCACCCAGGTGCCCCCCCTCCCAGTTTTTATATTATTTTTGTTTCCCTTCCCTTAGGTTCATCTGTTTTCCAAATGGAACACATCTTTTCTCCTCCTATCTAAAGCCTGCTCCCTACCTTGAGTGCAAGTCAAAATCCAATCTCCTCCAAATAACCCAAAACCACAATAGGATCTGTTTGTAATTGAGTTTTTAGTTTTTAGATTCACACTTTCATTTAAATATGTATATTTATTGTAAACTGCTCTATGTGAGTTACAGCTTCTCTCTCTTATTAGACTCAAAATTTCCCACTCGCAAGTAAATCTTCAAGAATGCATCGTACTTCTGTTTTAATCTCCCACATTGCAACTAGAACGGTAAGAATGCAAAGAATAACTTTTGAACCCCTGACCTGCCGGTTTACATGAGCAGTGTGCAAATGAATGTGTGAAGAAAATTATTTTATGTTTCAAGAGTTCTCAGCAAACTGTGAGGCTAGAGGTAAATCTTGGATTAAGTTGTAAAGTACCATACTATCATCAGCATCAATAAATGAAGAACCAAATGTTCCTTTATGAAGTTCGGCAGGAGCCCACCAATCTTAACGAATCGCTCCTGGCAAAGTGTCTCCTAACGGGCAAGGGAAGAGCCACACAAGACCTCATTCGGTCGGACATTAACCATCCCTACCCAGTCCCACTCCTCTCCCCGCTAACCCAGCGCTGCTACTCCCCCCATCATCAAAACTATCTGTTTTAAATCAGAACATGGATTGGCAACCAATAGCATCTATGCCTTATCAGAATTGGTTGCCAACACGTGCCCACCTCCCTGCTGCCTGTGACCGTCTGCTACCTGCCTCGCTGACCAAACTTGGCAACCGGCGTGCTTCTTCCTCCGCCTCAGTGTTAGCGGGCCATCCTGCTCCCTCCCTGTTTGGAAATCATGTCCAAAGACTCTTCTCCATGAGCTGCCTCCAACACGCCAAAGGGAAGGGAGGAGGAAGCTTGGCACCCTAGTTTCAAAAGGGTGCCAGTCCGTGATGTAAAAGGAAGACAATATTCTTCTGCAAATGTGGACACTGCCTGTTTCCCTTTACTGCAGTCATTAGCTGCTGTCTTTGGCAGAGAACATGTCGAGTAAGCTTTTCCAGGGTGGGCCGGTAGCCTTGGAAATACATCACCCAAAACAAAAAGCCAAACTTCTGATTGTTTCTCATCTTGCACCCACACACTCACCAAGACACTTCATTTGAAAACAAATTTTTTAACAAAGCAAAAGCCAAATTCATGTTCCTTCTACCCCCCGTGCCGATGACAAAGTTTTACGTTTCTGATTTTTACGTTTCTTTTTGGACTATTTTCTTTCCCTTCTCAATGAAAAGAAATATTTTTTGTCACCAGTAGCTACTGCATTTTCCAGTTGCCCTTTTCTGTTCCCTGGCCTCACTTTTTCCTTTCCTCTACCTGAACAAACAGAAATTTTTAAAACTAAACTGAATTTTGAGTAATATAAAATTGAGATTTTTAAGATCAGTATATTAAAAACTGGATGTGAATAGGACTCGACTCAATAGATCATTTATTTCCTTATGAGTCTGAATACAGATGCATTTAATATTTATTATTATATAAAGAGAAATGTAAAAATTTTCACAGGCAACTTTTCTTCTGGAAAGTTGCATATTCACATTATGCCTATATCACATTATGATAGGGTAATACAATAGAACTATTATAAACTCTTCTTTTTTTAATGTTTATTAATTTTTGAGAGAGAGAGAGAGAGGCAGAGAGAGGGAGACAGGATCTGAAGCGGGCTCTGTACTGACTGCAGACAGTACAATGTGGGGCTTGAACTCACAAACTGTAAGATCATGGCCTGAGCCTAAGTCAGAAGCTTAACCAACTGAGCCACCCCGGCACCCCTAAACTCTTTTCTACTGGATTCAATGACATGAGTTTTAATAGGCAATCCGGAGCGCCAACTTCAACTCTAATCAATTCCGGTGTCAAATATCCGATTATCATATGCTCCATTTAATGAGTAACTAGCTGGAGAGTGAGATCTCTTCGATTGCAGCATGATATGTACAAACCAGACCACTGTTTCTTTCTATTTTTAATACAGTTAAAGAGTAACGAATATCTTTTCAAAGGCCATGGAAAAATACCACATAAGCTAGGGAAACTGAAAAAATAAATGCTTCTAATTACAGGTTAAGTTACTCCCCTTCTGGGCTTCATTTTTCCGTAGGGTCTTAGAAGGATATAATGTGATATATCAAGCTGCAGAAACAATAAATAACTTCTACCAACATCCTATTATTTACGGCTTAGCTGTCTAGTATGAAGACCAGGCCAAAAAGATTCAAGCATGCCCCTAATTTTTATTGACCTTTTCCTAAGAATTAATCAAGATTTGAGTCCCAATTCTACCACTCCATTGCTGTGACATTAGCTTTTCTGGGTTTCCGTTTTCTTCCTTTGTAAAATAGAGATAATAACTCCCTTCACAAGACTGTTGTGAGGATGAAATGAGAGAAAATATGTGAAACATCTAGTTCAGTGCCTAGAATTCCGTGAATTTCCTTCAAACCCCCTCTTAACCTTCAAATTTCCATTCTTACTATTATGAGCCAAAAGGGATGTATGTGAGCATTCTTTCCACTCCTGTAGAGCAAAGAGTTAAACGAATATCTTTGTTTATCGGTGTTCTTGCATAAGATATTGTTTTGTGGGCATGTAATTTTAATTTATGTAAATAGCATTGTATAGTATATCTCACTCTTTCTTATTCTATTTATTTTTTGGTTTGGGGTTGGAGGATTGCTTTGTTTCTTATTGTTGTCGTTTGGGGAAAATATAAAACTTACAACGTAGTCCTTCACAGCTCCTGTTCAAAAGCGAGACTTTCTAAATCAGGTGTGCCCAAACTTGCTTGGAACAACTTTATCTGAAGAGATTAGACATACATGCAAAGCAAATACATGATGAAAGGGCGAGGGAGTTTTTTTTAATCTGCGGAGGTGGGAGGATATGGTAAATGCCCCAGGGTTGAGTTAATCATATTCTTCACTTCATGGTCCATTATCATCAGATGTCTGTGCAAGGGCTCGCCCTTATTTTATTTATTGATTCCCTTTAATCCCCATTCTTCATGCCTCTCTCCTCCATCCTCTGAGAGGCAGCCATACCAATCAGTTGGATGCGTATCTTTTTGTTTGTTAAGTGTACTTGTGAAATATATTGTTTTGTGTGAGAGATGATTTTAATTTATTTAAATAGTATTACTCTGTATGTTTTCATTTCTTATTTTGTCACTCTGCACTATGCTTTTCTTTTTAATGTTTATTTATTTTTGAGACAGAGACAGAGCATGAACGGGGAGGGTCAGAGAGAGAGGGAGACACAGAATTTGAAGCAGGCTCCAGGCTCTGAGCTGTTAGCACAGAGCCCTATGCGGGGCTCGAACTCACGGACCGTGATATGATGACCTGAGCCGAAGTCAGACACTTAACCTACTGAGCCACCCAGGCTCCCCTGCACTATGCTTTTTAAATTCATCTCTATTGCCAAGTGTAAATCTACTTAGTTATTTCCAATTCTTGCTTTGTTCCCGTGGTGTACAACCACCATGTTTTACCTAACCACTTTCCCAACGATGGGCACTCAAGAGAGCATCCAGCCACCTACCACTACAAATAATGCTGAAATGAAAGTCTTTATGTGTGGGGTGTCTGGGTGGCTCGGTTGGTTGGACGTCCAACTTCGGCTCAGGTCCATGATCTCACAGTCCATGGGTTCGAGCCCCGCATCAGGCTCTGTGCTGACAGCTCGGAGCCTGGAGCCTGCTTCCGATTCTGTGTCTCCCTCTCTCTCTGCCCCTCCCTGCTCATGCTCTGTCTCTGTCTCAAAAATAAATAAAAACATTAAAAGAATTTTTTTTAATTTTTTAGATGAGTTCCCATATTTACCTGTGTGAAATTTCTTTGACATATATACCCAAGAGCAGAACTGCATATACTAGCAATATGACTCTATACCACGTACTAGTATATATGTATAATATACTTGCTGTAAGCCTCTAATTTTATCAAATACTGCTGGGTAACAACTGTCTAACAGTACCTGGGAGTTCCTGTAACATCACACTAGGCATGACATGGCTTTCTAATAAATGAAAACTGATATCTCATTGTTTTAACCTGAACTTCTCAGATCCTGATGCATTTCTTAATTTGCTCATTGGAATTTCCTGTACTATAAGTAAGGCCATTTCTGTTCATATCCTTTGCACATTTTCCTATTGGAATTATTGTCTTTGTCTTGGTGATTTGTAGTTCTTTGGATATATTAAATATAATTTTCCTTGTCAATTTTAAAATTTGAAAATATATTGTGTCACCTATTAATTTTCTCCACAATATCCTTTGTGGGAATGCTTAATTTTGATGTCATATCTTTGTCTTATGATTTGTGCTTTTGGAGTTTTGTTAAGCCTTTCCTTCTCCCTGGGTTACAAAAGAATATCCTCTTAAGTTTTCTTCTATTAGCTTTGTAACTTACCTTTCTCATTTAGGTCTTTCAACCATCTGAATCCAAATTTGGATATGAGCTTAGGTAAGGATCCAGTTTCATTTTTCGTCATGTACTGAGCCAATTTTCCCAATACCACTGCTAATTAAATCCATTTTTTTCGCCACTGATTTATGGTGTCACCTTCATTATATATTAAATACTCGGTATACATGGGTCTGTCTATGATCTCTCTGTTATGTCCTTTTGGTCTGTTTATTCTTGTGTCAATATTGCACTGTTTTTATTATTATAGTTTGTGATTTGTCTTTATATCTCAAAGGGAGAGTCTTTTTTTTTTTTTTTATTCCTATCTTAGCTACTTGTGGATCTTTATTCTCCCATACAACTTCAAACATTGATCAAATTCCTCAAAATAGCCAACTGGAATTTTTATTGGGATTACACTGAATTTACATATGAAGTTTTGGATCATTGACATCATTATAATACTAAAGCACCCAGTCAAGGAAACATACCCAGGACAACTTTACCTAAAGAAGATTATAGATGTCCCTGGAAAGCAAGTAGTCAAAGAAAATGAACAGAAGTAAAGTCTTTTTTTAATCCAAGTTTTCACTAACAGTTGAAGAACCATTTCTTGATTTTTAAAAGAAAAAAAAACACTGTAGGAATGTTTTACAGGACTATCAGCTCTTTTTTAGTTTCTACCTCAAGAGGGAAGCTAACAGCTGGTCTTTGAGAATGAGACCAACCTAAAAAGTCCCTGTATGGGGGTGCCTGGGTGGCTCAGTCGTTTAAGCATCTGACTTTGGCTCAGATCATGATCTCCTGGGTCCATGGGTTCGAGCCCCGCATCAGGCTTTCTGCTGACAGCTTGGAGCCTGCTTTGGATTATGTGTCTCCTTCTCTCTGCCCCTCCCCAACTCATGCTCTGTCTCACTCTGTCTCTCAAAAATGAATAAATGTTTAAAAAAAGATTTAAAAAAATTAAAAGTCCCTTTATAGTTGCAAAAGAGAAGAGCTTTTTGTTTGTTTATTTATGTAGTTTACAGGCGAAGAGTTATGAGGAAAGATATATAAACACAGGGCCATGACATGAGACTATGGACACAGCTGTGAGCAAACCTAAGGATTCTAGAGTAGCTGGTAATTGAACCAGTTAGGGAAATGAACCTAAGGATCATAATAATTTTGTTTCTTTATTTGTTTTAAGAACAGAAATGGTAAAAATTTTAAATGTTACTTAAAAAAAAATATTTGGGGGCGCCTGGGTGGCTCAGTCAGTTAAGCATCCGACTTTGGCTGAAGTCATGATCTCACGATTCCATGAGTTCAAGGTCAGCGTCAGGCTCTGCACTGACAGTATGGAGCCTGCTTGGGATTCTCTCTCTTCCTGTCTCTCTGACTATCCCTCATTCATGCATGCTTCCTCTATCTCAAAATAAATTTTAAAACTTAAAAAAAAAACCGTTTGTCTTCATCATAGGGAAGTGGTGTTTAGAAAGAATTCCACTCCTCTATTTTAACAAAGCTACTTAGTTTTTTTAAGCAAAAGCTACAGCATCAAAAGCCAGCTTTAGTGCAAAATTAACAAACCAAAATTTAGTAATTTATGATAAAAGCTTTTAAAAATTAATTTTTGAAAAGTAAAAGCTACCCCCCCCCAAAAACGTACTAACGTTTTATATTTTTGCCATATGTAGTTTGCCCGTAGTGAAAAGGCAATTCATTCTGAAAATAAAGATGGAGTAAATGACATTTTAGACTCATTTCTAAGTAAATAAAGAAGGTTCTATCAAAATCCATAATCTTATAAATCAAAGAAATCATGTGCTATTATAAATAACTATTCCTTGCAAACTGGTGCAGCCATCATGGGAAACAGTAAAAAGTTAAAAATAGAACTATCCTATGATGGAGCAAAGGCACTACTGGCTATTTACCCAAAGAATCCAAAAATCCTAATTCAAAGGGATACATGCAGGGGCACCTGGGTGGCTCAGTTGGTTATTTCAGCTCAGGTCATGATCTCATGGTTCATGGGTTTGAGCCTCAAGTCGGGCTCTGCTCTGACAGTGAAGAGCCTGCTTGGGATACTCTCTCTCTCTCTCTCTCTCTCTCTCCCTCTCAGAATAAATAATTTTTTTTTAAAAAGGGATACATGAACCTCAATGTTTATAAGCAGCATTATTTACAATAGCCAAACTGTGTAAACAGACTAAGTATCCATCAACTGGTGAATGGATAAAAAAGATGTGGTATATATATACAACGGAATATTACTCAGCCATAAAAAAGAATGATATCTGGCCATTTGCAATGACATGGATGAAGCTAGCAAGTATTATGCTTAGCGATATAAGTCAGAGAAAGTCAAATGCCATATGATTTCACTCATAGGTGAAATGTTAGAAACAAAACAAACAAGCAAAAGAAAAAGAGGGGAAGAGAGAGAGAGAAAGAGAGGGAAACCAAGAAACAGACTCGTAATTATAGCAAACAAACTGATGGTTACCAGAGGGGATGGGGGGGGGGGCAGCGATGGGTTAAGTAGCTGGTGGGGATCAAGGAGTGCACTTGCTGTGATGAGCATCAGGTGACCTATGGAAGTGTTGCATCATTGCATTATACACCTTAACTAGTATTACACTGTTAGGTAACTAGAATTTAAATAAAAACTTTAAAAAAAAACTTTAAAAACCTATACCACAAGTCTACAGCGTGAATACATAACTAGAATTGGTTCAGAGCGTTGCCGGAGAGGTAGCGGGAGGTGGAATGGTCGGACTGGGAAAGGGGCATTAAAGAATCTACTCCTGAAATCATGGTTGCACCACATGCTAACTTGTATGTAAATTAAACAAATAAAGTTAAAAAAAAAAAAAACTAGAGTTGGTTCAGAGACATCGCTGAGCATGATTATTCCATACAAGAACTACAAAAGAAAATCACAATTAAGTACGGTTGGTATCTGAATATAAGATTTCTGAAAACTGGCAATCCATTTGCTTAGTTTCCAGAGCAGCATCTGTTATAGCAATGTGTCAAATAGTTCACGCCTTTGAAACATCAGGGTTGTTTCCGATTAAAGCACCCAGATCTTTTCAGTAAGCCCAATGTGCGTAAGATAATGCTTACATTGTCCTAAAATGAGGAATTTTGGTTGCTAAAGGCGAAAAAGAGGCTGACATTACAGAGGCCTTGCTCCAAGTTGCAGGCCTTGTAGTAAAAACAGGTGTAAGTTATACAGTTGATAGGAACTTTGTGACAAGAACCACGATCAGTAAAAGTGGTGTTTTTCTCTTAGAATAAAGCATAACAACCTACTGGCAAAATTTCTTTGTCAGATAAGACTACTGGAGTCTGAATATCTGGAACACAGTTGTGGAAGGCCATTACTATCACGTATCCATGCCAGAAGATATCTCACTCTGTAGTTGCCCAAAACCGGGACGCCTGGGTGGCTCAGTCGGTCAAATGCCTGACTTCAGCGTAGTTTGTGATCTCATGGTTTGTGAGCTTGAGCCCCACTTCAGGTGAGCACAAGCCCTGCTTCTCTCTCTCTCTCTCTCTGTCTCTCTCTCTCTCTCTTTCTCTGCCCCTTGTGGGATTCTCTCTCTCTCCCTCTCTCTCTGCCCCTCGTTCACTTGTGCCCTCTCTTTCTCAAAAAAAAAAAAAAATTACAGTTGCTCAAAATCACTGAAATTATGAGTCACCTTTAACATTGTACACCTGATATTACATGATTCTATACATTATGATGATAGATAATAGATAGATATTATATATTAGGTATATATTAGATAATGGAGAGGCCCTTGATGGCTTCATGCGTTTATCACAGCAAATGCATGCTACACGGAACGAGACCGTGGTTAACAAATATTTTGTGAGTCTGTGGTGTGAAACGGAAAATGGATAACGGATCTGGTAGTGACAGAGTAGCAGCTATACGTTAGAGCAGGGGATGTGCTTCTGTGCAAATCAAAGACGCGGCAGCCCAGAGCCAATCCACAGGCTGCCATGGCCAGCCACAGAGCCCAGCCAGCTATGTACTCCTGCCTCCCAGTCTTTACTCAGTGTAAAGGAAATGGTGACAAGTGTGACAATCATCAAGGTGCAGCTAATATTTTTTTGTTTATTTATTTTGAGAGAGAGAGAGAGAGCATGAGCAGGGGAGGGACAGAGAGAGAGGGAAAGAGAATCCTAAGCAGGCCCTGCACTGTCAGCACAGAGCCCAACGTGGGGCTTGAACCCACGAACCGTGAAATCACGACCTGAGCCAAAACGGAGAGTTGGATGCTTACCTGACTGAGCCACCCAGGCGCCCCAAGGTGCAGCTAATATTTCATGTTTGTGATGAGAGGAAATTTTAAGAGTAAAATTGTTTTTTCATGTCAAAGTAGCCGTTTGATCACACAGTGTTTAAAATGCTGAGAATAAAATATTGTTCTAGATTCTCATCATGCTTGTAAAGACCCTTTTTAAGATTTCAAATGGCTTCCTTAAGCTGCACATCTCAGAAATATGCCTAGTATCTTGAATAGCCAGAACTTCTTATTTTAAGGTTAAAAATATCATGATGGTCATAATGCTGAAGTTAACATGCTAAGATTTCATAAGAAAACTGAATTGCAGTGAAAATGATTCAATAGTCAAGAATTGTACTCTGCCAGCCCTTGATTCTCTTTATTCTTCAAAGAAAGAAACCTATGGTATATTAATGGGCAGATCTTAAAACTGCAACCAGATGCTACAAGAGAACATCAAGAAATATTTCTCTCTTTTTTTAATGTTTTTTTTTTTTGAGGGGGGGGTGGGGAGGCAGAGCACGAGCAGAGCAGGGGCAGAGAGAGGGAGACACAGAATCCGAAGCAGGCTCTAGGCTCTGAGCTGTGAGCACAGAGCCTGACATGGGGCTCGAACTCACAAACTGGGAGATCATGACCTGAGCCCAAGTCGGACGCTCAACCGACTGAGCCACCCAGGCGCCCCATCAAGAAATATTTCTTAGAGCCACACACAACCAAAGAGTGTTATTAGATATTCAAATGTTTGAAATACTTGAAACATTAGCATCTGACTGAGAACCAAATGTGCTGTTCAGAGAAAAATCTCCCCACACTTTTGGATCTCCCCACAGTTTTGGATCTGTATTCAGTCCAAAAATCCAAAACTATCTGACAAAGTCGGCAAACATTTGTTCCCACTTCTGATGACTTGTAATTGTGAATTAGCATGTTCTAACTTAGAAGAAAACAAAGAGTAAGAAAACAGCTACATAAAACCCGAACTGCAGTTCAGGTCAGCCATGATCAAACCTGTCAGAGATTATTAATTTTAATATGCTTTACTTTTTAAAATGCTAATAGATTGTAAACTTAAAATTGACTCATTGTATATGCTCTAAAACTCCATTAAGTTGGCCATGGACATTAAAAGAGAGAGGTGCCCGGGGGGGGGGGGGGGGGGCTCAGTCGGTTAAGCATTTGACCCTCAATTATGGCTCGGGTCACAGATCTCACGGTCATGAGCTCGAGCCCCACGTCGGGCTCCCAGCTTGCTAAAGATTCTCTCTCTTCCCTTCCTCTCCCCCCAAAAAGAGAAACACAGACTTATAATAAGTTATGATGAGAGAGTGTTTTACTCTGTTCCTGCACACCACTTATCTACAGCTAGCATCCAAGGTTTCAGGCAGGAACCAGAGGCAGAGTCATTCTCTTCCTACTTAGGAGTCATGGAAGTAGATATTATTACTATGCCATACTATTTTTATAAATAAGAAAACTGTAGTTTAGGTAAGTAAAATGAGCAGAGTCATATAGATTAGACACACGAGAAGCAGACCGAACACAGATCTTCTCACCCCTAATTCAGAGTCCGATTTACCCCATTCTTTCTCAGCATTGGAAACTTTGGGTACATTTGGCATAGTACAATGCTTTTGGGTTTGTTTTGTTTGATTTTTAAAGATTTTTTAACTTTTCCTTTTAAGTCATTTTTTGAGAGAGAGAGAGAAAGAGCGCGAGCCAGGGAGGGGCAGAGAGAAAGGGAGACAGAGAATCCAAAGCAGGCTCCCGGCTCTGAGCTGTCTCAAACTCACCAACCTGTGAAATCATGACCTGAGCTGAAATCTGACACTTAACCAACTGAGCCACCCAGGCACCCCTGGCTTGTTTTTTGTTTTTGGGTTTTTTTTTTTTTCTTATTTAGTATTCTTTTTTTCTGTGTTTTTTTTAGTATAGTTGACATATTGCTCTGGTTGTTTAAACCCTCAACTTAAAGGAATGCTTATTATCCTAGATCTCTGAGTTGATGGCCACTAGCTAACTGAAGTTCCTACATCACAACTAACTGCAAAGCACCTGTTCTCTCTTTCGCATGTATTAGTGCAAGGCACCAGTTTCTCTCCCTACCCCACAGCCTGCCTCCCACTTCACTTCCAGACCTGCACGTAAAACAAGGAAGCGACTGAAAACTGAATACTTTTTTTTTTTTCTATACCTTGAACCAACATTATGGATTGCAGTTGGGCTGAAGAAGGTTCATATTCATCCTATTTAACGGGTCTTTAAAACTCAGCAGAACTGTTTCCACTAGATGGCGGTCTTTACCAAGAACTGTAAGAGCTATGCCAGCTGGTGGCAATTTACAAGTTTTAAAGCCTGCCTTTCAGAGAGGTGAGTATACTTACTCATACAAACCTTCTGTGATTCCATTTTTTTACCCCCCACTGTAGAAAAAGCCAATAAATGCAAATATAATGTGCTTTTTAAAAACAGGAGAGAAATCGTGTTTCAAGTTGAAATTTTTCTTTGTTATTTTCTTTTTTGGGTTGAAACATATTTGACCTATAACTGTGTCAATTTAAGGCGTCAACATGTTAATCTGTTACATTCATATGCTGTAATGTGACTGTAGTGATAATTAGCACCTCTATCATGTTACATGTTTGTCATTTAATTGGAATACTTAAGTTCTAGTCTCATAGCAAGTTTGATGATGGTAAAACAATATTGCTGTTTCTGGTCACTGTTACTGTGCATTAGACCTTTGGGACTTCTTTACCATTCTCTGGTTTGTTGCCTTAAACAGCACCTGAAAATATTCTTGAAGAAATAAGGACTTTCTCCCAGAAGAAAGACTGAAAGACATATATAAAAAATTATCTCTTGTAATTGTCGTTCATAGTCTCAGAACAAAAAATACCTGTTGGGCACCTGAGTGGCTCAGTCGGTTAAGCATCTGACTCTTGATTTCAAATCAGGACATGATTTCACAGTTTGTGGGATTGAGCCCCACATCTGATTCTGTGCTGACAGCACGGAGCAAGCTTGGGATTCTCTCTCTCTCTCTCTCTCTCTCTCTCACTCTCAAAATAAATGAATAAACATTAATTTTTTTTTTTTAGGGGCTCCTGGGTGGCTCAGTTGGTTGGGTGTACGACTTCGGTTCAGGTCATGATCTCATGGTTTGTGAGTTTGAGCCCCATATGAGGCTCTGTGCTGACAGCTCAGAGCCTGGAACCTGCTTCGAATCCTGTGTCTCCCTCTCTCTCTGCCTCTCCCCACCCCCACCCCCCCACCCCCAGCTCATGCTCTGTCTCTCTCTCTCGAAAATAAAAACATTAAAAGAATAAGTAAATTAAATTAAATAATTTTTTTAATTTTTAAAGTACTTGTTGGTTCTAAAAATTGTGCATGACGTTTGGGAGAAGCAATTGGCTATTGCTATTTATAGTTGGCATTTGTTTTATATCTTTTCTCCAAGTGATAGTATTTTTAAGTTAAAATATAATCTACTGAGTAGAATTTATCATGTGCTACACAGTTTCTCCTCTGGTTATCAATGAGATTGTTTCTTCCCTTTAAATGCTTTGTTACGTATTAGTATTTAATGACTTGTTATTTGATTAGTAGAAATAATTCTTTAAAAAAATTTTTTTAATGTTTATTTATTTGAGAAAGAGAGAGAGAGAGTACGAGCAGGGGAAGGGCAGAGAGAGAGAGCGAGAGAGACAGAATCCGAAGTAGGTTCCAGGCTCTGAGCTGTCAGCACAGAGCCTGACGAGGGGCTCGAACTCATGAACTGTGGGATCATGACCTGAGCTGAAGTTGAATGCTCAACCGACTGCACCACCCAGGTGCCCCTACTTTTCTTCCCTCCCCCTGCCCCCCCACCCTGAGATTTGGAGGGCAGAAGCGACGCAGCAGCCATGATTTTCATGTTTAGAACTCCGCAGCAGGCACTGTTCTAGCTGGTACACGTTGTCCCTTCTCTCTCTTACCTCACGGCTCCCCTTGTTGACCTGGGAACCGCGTGGGGCCTGCAATTGTTCCAACTTCCTGTGACTCCTCTTTCACCTCCTCTGACTTCTGTTAATTTGATCGTCTTTAGTTTCTCTCAATAGTGATTTGTAGTTCTTTGGTGTGATGGTCTTGACCAACTTTTATTATATTTATTGCCAGGTATGTGATGTTTTTGATGCAATTGGAGATTTCATCTTTTTAAATTTCATTTGCTACTATTTGTGACTGGTAGATAAAAATACAAGTTGATTTTTACATTTCGATCATGTATCCTACATGTATCCTACAACCTTGCTTAAATTTAGTTTTAATAATTCATGAACACTTTTGGATGTTCTACATATACCATCATGACATCTGAGATTAATGTGTTCCCTTCTTCCTTTTCCTTTTTTGGACTGCCTGGGACCTCTAGTATAGTACTGAGTAGCAGTGGTAATAAAAGGTAACCTTGTCGGGGCGCCTGGGTGGCTCAGCTGGTTAAGCGTCCAACTTCAGCTCAGGACATGATCTCACCATTCGCGGGTTCGAACCCCACTCGTGTGGGGCTCTGTGCTGACAGCTCAGTTCAGAGCCTGGAGCCTGCTTCGGATTCTGTGTCTCCTTCTCTCTCTGCCCCTCCCCCGCTTGCTTGTTCGCTCTCTCTCTCTCAAAAATAAACCTTTAAAAAAAAAAAGGTAACCGTGTCTCACTGCCCATCTCAAGGGAGGGTTTGTAAATAACTCACTCTTGAATATTATATTTCCCATAGGTTTTTTGCAGATATTCCTTGTCAGATAAAAGAAATTCCTTCTACTCTAAATTTGCTAAGAGTTTTTATCATGAATGGTTTTATTGCACCTGGGTGGCTCAGTTGGTTAAGCGTCCAACTTCAGCTCAGGTCATGATCTCACACTCGTGAGTTTGAGCCCAGCTCAAACTGTGCTGACAGCTCAGAGCCTGGAGATTGCTTAGGATTCTGTCTCTCTCTCCCTCTCCCTCTCTCTCTCTCTGCCCCTCCCCTGCTCATACTCTGTCTCTCTCTCTCTCTCTCTCTCTCTCAAAAATAAATAAACATTAAAAAAATTATCACGAATGGTTTTTGCGTGATCAAATGTTTCTTCTGCATCTACTGAGATGATCATGAGTTTCTTCTTTTTTCTGTTAATATGGTGAGTTACACTGGTAATTTTCTTTTTTTTAATTTTTTTTTCAACGTTTTTTATTTATTTTTGTGACAGAGAGAGACATAGCATGAACGGGGGAGGGGCAGAGAGAGAGAGGGAGACACAAAATCGGAAACAGGCTCCAGGCTCCGAGCCATCAGCCCAGAGCCTGACGCGGAGCTCGAACTCACAGACCGCGAGATCGTGACCTGGCTGAAGTCGGACGCTTAACCGACTGCGCCACCCAGGCGCCCCATACACTGGTAATTTTCAAATGTCAAACCAACCTCAACAAAAGTCAGTTTGGTCATTATACATCATCCTATGTACACATTGATCGATTAAATTTACTCATATTTTGTTTAGAATTTCTGCATATCTCTTCTTTTTTTTGAGAGAGAGAGGAAGAAAGCATGCAAATGTGTGCACCAGCAGGGGAAGGGCAGAGGGAGAGGGAGAGAGAGAATCTTAAGCAGGTTCCACACCCAGTACAGGGTTCGACTCTGAGCTCAGTCCCACCACCATGATGCCGTGATCTGACCTAAATTCAAGAGTCACCCGCTTAACCGACTGAGCCACACAGACGCCCCTGCATATCTCTTCTTAGAAGAGATTGGCCTTATAGGCCAATTTTCATTTCATTTCTTAATGTCCTTTTCAAGCTTTGGTACCAGAGGTTATGTTTAAAATGAATTGGAAGTGTTTCATCTTTTTCTTTTCTCTGGAGGAGTTGTATAAAATTAATGTCATTTCTTCCTGAAATATTTGAAAGGATTTACCCATAAGGCCATGTGGGACTGAAGACTTCTTCATGAGAAAGTTTTTAATTTCAGAATCAACGTATTTAGTTGATATGGGACTGACTATACACTCTGTGCTGTGTGTATCATCTTATTATATTTTAATGCCTATATAATCTATAGCAATGGCCTCTTTTTATTACTGATATTGGAATTTTGTGCTTTCTCTATCTTTTTTCCCTGACTTACTTTGCTAGAGGTCTCTCAAATTTACTAGTCTTTTCAAAGACCCAACTTTTGTGCCTGTCATTTTTCTCTACTATGCATTTGCTCTCTATTGAATTAATTTCTGTTCACATCTTTAATTACTTCCTCCTACTTTTATAGGTGTATCTTGCTGTTGTTTTTCTAAATTCTCAAGATGAATATTTAAATACTTCATTTTCAGTCTTTCTTCATTTTCAGTCTTTCATTTCCAACTACAGATTTCTGGGGCACCTGTGTGGCTCAGTTGGTTCAGCGTCCGACTCTGGGTCTCTGCTCAGGTCATGATCTCATGGTTCATAGGTTCGAGCCCCACATCCCACATCTGGCTGCTTGCAGGCGGTGTGGAGCCTGCTTGGAATTCTCTCTCTCTCTCTCTCTCTCTCTCTCTCTCTCTCTCTTTCTCTGTCTCTCCCCCTCCCTCTTTCTGCCTCTCTCCCCAGCTTGCACTCTCTCATTCTCTGTTTCAAAATAACTTAAAGCTACAAATTTCCCTGTATCTTTTTGGAAGAACACAATTTAAGCCACTACACAGCCTTAAATTACTTATTACTTTTAGTACTTCCCTGGCAATGTTAGGACTTTAGAGCACTTTTTTTTTTTTTTTTTTTTAAAGAAAGGCAGACTGCCACGTGCAGTGCCTCATTTGGATGTGTCTGGAATCTTGGAAGCTTGACTACCCTACGTTCTCCTACAAATGGACCTTGAAAGCTTGTTTGGAGGTTCTAGCAGGGGAGTGCAGCTACTCCTATACCCTTGACCGAAGAATGTCCTCCTCTATCAGGGAAGGTCATCCTCTTGGACCGAGCGCACAGCTTCGGGAGGGATGCACATGGAGCGGTGAGGGAGGAAGGGGACACCCGCCTTGCCAGCCAGATCAGCCGAATCAACCCTGGCGATCAATGGGGTGACAGATGTCGCAGCCAGATCACCCTCACATCCAGGACTTTCGAACACTTTAACCCCATTTACCATTTCCTGCCTTTTGTGTTATTGTTATTGTATATTAATTCTACATATTAAAAAAAAATTTTTTTTTTACATTTATTCATTTTTGAGAGACAGAGAGAGACAGAGCACAAGCAAGGGAGGGGCAGAGAGAGAGGGAGACACAGAATCCGAAGCGGGCTCCAGGCTCCGAGCTGTCAGCACAGAGCCCGACGTGGGGCTCAAACTCACGAGCTGTGAAATCATGACCTGAGCCGAAGTCGGCCGCTTAACCCACTGAGCCACCCAGGCGCCCCTGCTTTCCCTTTTTCTCTTAGTCTGCTGGATCTTCAATTGACCTATATGTCAGACCTGTTCACTATGTCCCATTTGTGTCTGCTGAGATTCTCTTTTTCTTTTTTTTTTTTTTTTTTTGTAAAGTTTCTTTTTTTTTTTTTAACGTTTATTTATTTTTGAGACAGAGAGAGACAGAGCATGAACGGGGGAGGGTCAGAGAGAGGGAGACACAGAATCCGAAACAGGCTCCAGGCTCCGAGCTGTCAGCACAGAGCCCGATGAGGAGCTCGAACTCACGGACTGCGAGATCGTGACCTGAGCCGAAGTCGGCTGCTCAACCAACTGAGCCACCCAGGCGCCCAAGAGATTCTCTTTTTCTTAATCCATCTTCTCCTTCTTTTTCTCTATTTTCTTGTATCTATTCATCAAAGTTATGCTTAAAATTTGGCTGATATCTATAAATCTGAATCACCTGTCTGAGCTTTCTCTTGTGTTTTTGGTCATTTTGTACTGTTCCTTGGTATGCTTGATACCTCTTGATTGACAGTCAGATATTGTTTGAAAATTTACAGAAGCTCTGGATGATGAGGGAATCTCCAAGGAATGTTCTCCATTTACTCTGCTAGGCAGGCAGAGTTAGGGCTGATCACCTTAATCTACTCAGGAATGAAATGACTCAATATCGGGCTGCAGTTTTCCTAAAGGCTTTTTCTACCCCTTCATCATTCCCACAGGTCATGGAGGCGGAACCTCAGGGAACTGCCCAGACTGTAGGTTGGAACTCTACAGACCTGTCTTGAACTCTAATCCTTGATACTTTAGTAGCCTGAGATGGCCACAATCTCCACTCTGCTTTTCAGAAAGCCTCTGCCCAGCTTCTTGCCTCCTATACTTTGCAGGTTCAGAATTCATCAAAATAGCTTGGAAAAAAACTAACCAATGGGGATCAGTTTTCTGCCCGGCCAGGCTTCAGTCTCTTTAGCTCCACAGGATCACCAAAAGCTCTGATGGTTTCTCTGCCTTCCAGCAGCGGCCCTTTCCCCAAGAATTTTATGGGTTTTCAGCCACATTCCTTGAATCCATAATTGTGAAATTCCCCATGGAAAAAACACAACTGCAGGATGTTAGTTCAGCTCTCCATGGTTTTCCCCTGATCAGAATTTTGACCTCTCAAGTTCTAAGTTGCCTTAGCAGCATCCCTAGACTCAAGATTTTTTTTTAAATTTTTTTAAATGTTTATTTATTTTTGACAGGGAGAGACAGAGCATGAGTGGGGGAGGGGCAGAGAGAGAGAGGGAGACACAGAATCCAGAGTGGGCTCCAGGCCCTGAGCTGTCAGCAGCACAGAGCCTGACGTGGGGCTTGAACTCACAACCCGCAAGATCGTGACCTGAGCCGAAGTCAGATGCTCAACCGACTGAGCCACGCAGTCTTCCCCAAGATTTTTTTTTTAATTCAACCTCTCTAGTTATTCTTAAGGGATGCATTATTGTGCCATAAGTTACTCTATCATACTAAATAAAAGTAGAAGTTCTAAGCACAGAGTTTTAGAGCTCCCCCTCCATTAAAGCTATTGATTATCAGTCAGGAAGCTAAACCGCTGAATAAGAGAATTTATCTTTTTTTAATTATTATTGACAGAGAGAGAGAGAGAGAGATTGAGTGCATGCATGAGCAGAAGCAGGGTAGGGGCAGAGAGAGAAAGAGAATCCCAAGCAGGGTCCGAGCTGTCAGCACAGAGCTCTAACTCACTAACCCTGAGATCATGACTTGAGGCAAGATCAAAAGTCAGATGCTTAACCGACTGAACCACCTAGGCACCCCAATCGTTTTTCTTAAATCAGGTATATGATGGTCTCTAAATCCCAACTGTAATTAGTGTGTCCTATGACAAAATATACATTTAAATTATAGAACTTATCATTGGACTATTTTGTCCAGAAACGAATGAGAAAAATAAATATGCAAAATAAGAAGTATTTCTCACAGCTCTGGATGCTGGGGCCAGCAAATTCACGTCCAGTGAAAGCCCTCTTTTTGGTTTGCAGATGGCCGCCTTCTTGCTGGATCTTCACATGGCGGAGAGATCATCTCTCTTGTGTTTCTTCTGAGGGCACTAATCCCATTGTGAGGACTCATGGCCTAATTACCTCCCAAAGGCTCCACATCCAAAAACCTTTACACTGGGGATCAGGGCTTCGACATACGAGTTTTGGTGGAGACCCATTCAGTCCATAGCAGCCATGAACTGTGTTCTATGATTAACTCAATGGTCTGTAGCTGTATGTGGTAAATGCTGCATTTGCCACTGAGACCCCTCTCCAGAAATGGAGGACTTCTTCCCTCAGCCGCTGGAAGTGCTGCAGGAAGGCAGCCCTCAGCTCTCAGCTTTCTTTGGGCATTGTTTTGCCTGAAGAAAAATGGCCCAAGATCATACCTCCTTCCAAAGGTAGCTCATATCCAGTAACTGATCAGTGCAGGAGGTATAAGTATCTGTTCCCCTTGCCCAGACTTGGGATAGTTTTGAAGGGCCATTCCAGATGCAGACTTTGTCATCAGGTTGGTTGATTGGGACTGCATCTCAGTTCAACTTTCTCCCTCTACCCAATCCTGTTTCATTCACCTCCCCAATAAAGACCGCTGACTAATAAATGTCTTGCACGCCAATCTCTGTCTCAGAATCAGCTTCCCAAAGAACTCAAGTTGTGACACAAACATTAACATAGTACGTGTGTGTTAACCTTTGTTGATGTATTTTTCTCTTTTGCTGACCTCCATTTTTCAAACTTTCAGCAACAAACATTCTGGGAAAAGAAAAAATACAGAAGTTTTTTGTGTGTGCTTTGTTTTTGGTTTTGTTTTTACAAAATATGATGAGGATGTATTTCCATCGGCTTTAGCAATAACAAAATGTGCCGGATTTTTTGTCTCTGGCGAACATAAAATAACTGAAAATACATAGACATTGAAAAGTCAAAATACCATCCCTATTTAATCAGAGGAATTCAAAGGAATACACAAATGAAAAGTAAATGCACATATAATCAGTTCCCATTAGGTAGCAAGTTAAATACCAAGCCAAAACTTCCTTGCTAAATCATTTTGCAGTGGCTGTCTCCTTCCCAAGCTCCTGCAACATCACACTTGAGCAGAGGTCACTTAGTAAGCCTAAAGAGTTCCCTCACCACTCATTCATTTGACCAACCTACCTGCCCAGTCTACCATTATCTTGTGAGCTGTCAATCCTATACATACCTGTGTCTGACAAGCATTTCTTACAACCATCAGTGGCTCTGTGTATTAATTTCCCAGGACTGTTGTAACGAAGTACCACAAACTAGGTGGCTCATAATAACAGAAATGTATTGTCTCATAATCCTGGAAGCTAGAAGTTTGAAATCAAGGTCTCAGCAGGTCCATGCTTTCTCTGAAACACTCTATGGAAGAACCTCCCATGCTTCTTCTAGCTACTGGCGATTGCCAGCAATCCTCACATGAATTTTCCCCTATGTGTCTGTGTCTATGTGTCCTTATCTTTCTTGTAAGGGCTCTAGTGGTTGTAGTTGGGGCCCATCTTAATCCAGTATGACCTCAACTTAATTACATCAGCAAAGGCTCTATTTCCAAATAAGGTCACATACTGAGATTCAAATTGCACATGATTTTAGAGGAGATACTATTCAACTCAGTATGTATAGTCTGCCCTCGGGCTCTCCCAGACTCACATCCATCCCATGTGCAAAATACATTTTACCCTATCTCCAAATCCCCCCCAAACCTTAATGCATGGCAGCATTAAATCTAAATATCAACAATCCATTTGCTCTCTCCCTGAAAAAAAATAAAGGATATTGAATACCTATCTCATACCGTACTCCAAAATCAAGTCCAGAAGGATTAAGGACACTTACATGTAAAAGGCAAAAATTTTCACTTGTAGGAGAAAATAAAGGATGTGTTTTCCATCCTAGGATAAGGGAAATTTTCTTAAATAAACACACACAGGGACACAAAGTAGATGAAAATATTCATAATTCAACTATATTAAAATTGAGACGTCTTTTCTTTGGGAAAGTAAACAAGCAAACCACAAACTGGGAGGAGGTAGTTTCAACACTGACAAAGGATTAGTATCCAGAATGTATAAAGAATTCCCAGAGCTCGGTAGTAGAAGGCAAACAACCCAACAGAAAAATGGGCTAAAGATGTAAGTAAGCATTTAATGAAGAGTAAATACAAATAGGCTGTAAACATATGAAGAGATACACAACTTTATTTGCATTTTTACATCATCTCAATCATTTTTATGTGTACAGTACAGAAGCGTTAAGTATATTTGCATTGTCCTGTCACCATTCATTAAGAACTCCCACCTTTCAGATGAGAGCTGAAGGGCCACATCAAGCCTCCATGTATTCATGAGTCTATTTCTGGACTATATTTCATTCCATTGATCGATTTAGATATTCCTCCTCCACTACATCGTAACACATCCTCCAATACTAGCTTAGTACAACTTGGTAATAAATTTTGATATCAGGTAGGGCAAACCTCACACCTAACTCTTCTTTGTTTTTTTGTTGTTTTTTTTTTTTTTTTTAGATTTGGTCTCCCATATACGTTTTAGGATCCATCTCGAGTTCCTTGAAAACCCCATTGGGATTTTGATGAGACTTGCATTGAATTTATGGATCAATCTGGGAAGGATTGCTATGTTAATCATATTGAGTCCTCCCATCCTTGGCCATGGCATATCTCTCCATTTATTTAGGTCTTCTTTAGTGAATTTCAATAAAGTTTTATCGTTTCCTTCATACAGGTCTTGCACATTCTAGTTTTATTGCTATCATAAGTAGCAACTTTTTTTAAAAATATGGCTTATCAAACTACTGTAAAAAAATTTTTTTAAAGCACTTTGAGAGATTTTAATACAGGCTGAATATTAGATGATACTAAGGTATTGATGTGAATTTGGTTAGGTTAATATGTTTAAATGGTATTCATTATGGTAAAAGAAAGTAAGACCTTTATGTATTACAAACTTATATTTGAATATTTACTGGTAAAGTGACATGATGTTTCATTTGTTTAAAAGTTAATAAAAATCATTTTAAATAGTTTATTTTACAAATGAGGAAGAGCTAAAAGAAGAATGGCAAAATAGTGACAAGTGTTGAAGCTGGGTAATAGATACGTGGGAGTTCATTATACTATTCTCCTTATTTTTGTGCATGTTTGAAATTGTCCACAATAGACTTTAAAATTATATTTTCTACTTATTTTTTCTAAGGTATAGAAAAAATACCTTACAGCAACCCTAACAAACTAGTCCACTTTATATAAATGGGATCATACAGTGTTTATCCTTTTTGTTACCAGCTTATTTCACTTGTCCTCAAGCTTCATCCATGTTACAACATATGACAGGAATTCCTTCTTTTTTAAAAGATGGAATAGGGGCGCCTGGGTGGCTCAGTCGGTTGAGCGTCCGACTTCGGCTCAGGTCACGATCTCACGGTCTGTGAGTTTGAGCCCCGCGTCGGGCTCTGGGCTGATGGCTCAGAGCCTGGAGCCTACTTCCGATTCTGTGTCTCCCTCTCTCTCTGACCCTCCCCCGTTCATGCTCTGTCTCTCTCTGTCTCAAAAATAAATAAACTTAAAAAAATAAAAATAAAAAAATTTAAAAGATGGAATAATATTCTATGGTACATATATACCACATTTTGTTTATCCATTCATCTGCTGTGAACACGTAAGTTGTTTCTACCTCCTGGCTATTGTGAATAATGCTGCTGTGAACATGGGTGTGCAAATATCTCTTAGAGAGCCTGCTTTCAATTCTTCTGTATATATGCAAGAGGCATTACTGGATCATATGGTAGTGTGATTTTAAATTTTTTGAGGAAACACCATACTGCTTTCCCCAGTAGGTGCACCACTTTATAGTCCCACCAACAGCGCACAAGACTTATAAAATTTCTCTACATCCTTACCAGCCCTTATTATTTTCTGGCTTTTTGATAGTAGTCATCCTGATGGATGTGCAGTAGTATCCCACTGTGGTTTTGATTTGTATTTTCCTAATGATCATTCGGTTTTTAAAAATGCTAAGACCTTTTTGAGATACCATTTACATCCACTATATGTATTGGAAAAGTTAATCTGACAATACTAAGAATTGATGAGACAGAGACTTTTAAAAAACATGCTGCTGGGGGGCATGTAAATTATTAACAATCTCTTTTGAAGGACAATTTGGCATTACCTTGTAAAGTGAATTCATTTTCCCTAAGATTCAGTAATTCCAGTCCTAGGTAGTTGGTTCCTGCAGTGCTTTTTAAACCTTGAGTCCACACTCATTTGTGAGTTCTGTAATCCATTTACTAAGAGTCACAATTAGCCCTGGAGAAGTAAATGTTGTTTTATTATTTTGTGAAACTTTTGTTTTATATATGTATGTTTACTGGTGGAAGACACTAATTGCATTTCTTACACTATGAGTAATGGTGAAAAAGTTTGAAAACCTCTCATTAATTCTTGCACACGCATACCAAGAGAATGTATAAGAATGTTCATAGTAACAAAAATCAGAAGCAAACCTAGTGGCCCATAAAATTGTAAATTTGTGGTGTGTTCCTACAAGGCAACTCTATAAAGCAATGAAAACGCATGCATGCGACTTACATACGTATCCTTAAGTGAAAAAAACACCACAAAGACTGACATTTTTTTATTTTTGTTTTTTAAATTTTTTAAAGTTTATTTATTTTGAGAAAGAGAGCACAAGCAAGGGAGGGGCAGAGAGAAGGAGAGATCGAATCCCAAGCAGGCTCGGAGCCATCAGTGCAGAGCCTGATGTGGGGCCACAAACAGTGAGATGATGACCTGAGCCGAGATCAAGAGTCTCGAATTCGGCCTAGCCACCCAGGTGCCCCAAGACTGACGTTTTTATAAAGCTTCCAAACGAGTAAAACTGAACAATATGTTGTTGAGAGATACACACATGGGAAGGGATTAATAAGAACAAATCAGTAAATAGGGAATTCCCAGTAAATAGGGAATAATAAAATTAGGAATACATTTGGCAGGTGAATGAAATGGGGAAAAAAAGATGCAATAGTATTGGTGTCATAGGTCTTATGTATTCATGGATATTCATTTTATTAATATGCAACATAATTTAAATTTATACTAAATATATTTATATGTAATTATATAACTTACATATGTATTAAAAGGTTCCTTCCTAAAAGTGCATATTCTCTGTCTTCTTGCACAGTAGTGAATCAACCCAATAGAAACTGAATTTCCTGAAAAACAGGTTAAGAAGTTAAAGACCACAGGGGGAAAATGCCTGTCAGCATGCCAAAGGTCAACATGTATCATTTCGTGTAAGCATATCTTAACTTTCAAAAGTTCCCAGAGGCCAGGGCAGGGAGTAGGGAATGATAAATAGCTAGATCACTACCATTTTTTTCCTCTTAGTTTTGAAAGAGAGAGGGAGAGAGAATCCCAAGCAGGCTCTGTGCTATCAGCAAAGAGCAAAGACCCCCCCACTCCCCACCCCCACCCCGCCCCAGGCAGGGCTCCATCCCACGACCCTGGGATCATGACCCAAACTTAGAGGCTCAACCGACTAAGCCACCCAGGCGCCTGGCTAGATCACTACCTTAACCGTGACAATTATCTCTGTGGTTTTCTTGCTTCTGTGGTCTACATATACATCGCAAATCATTAAACTTTGTCAGCCATCCGTATACCCAGTGTATCCACACCTCATTCAAATCAGTACAATATTGATATATGTATGGGCCCGTTAGTTCTGAGCTAATAACGATAGCAAGAGTAATTAATCAGAGCCATCCCTCTCAATAATTTAGAATAGGAACAAACTTTCATCGCTCTCCTAATTTCCTTTAAATGAACTTGGGGCAGCTCATCCAAACTTCCCATGAAGTGGAAAGCAACTCATTCGTTTTCGAGAAGTGACTTACAAGAAACAACAAAAGAGCAGTTGCAGGGGAAGGGAAGAGACAGTAAACAGAAAAGAAATCCCCCGCCCTCACCCCACCCCCAGGAGAAA
The DNA here is from genome assembly GCF_023721935.1 of Panthera uncia. Classification (NCBI taxonomy): domain Eukaryota; kingdom Metazoa; phylum Chordata; class Mammalia; order Carnivora; family Felidae; genus Panthera; species Panthera uncia. The sequence continues at coordinate 50,226,648 of NC_064818.1, forward strand.
GGGATTGTGGAAACTGAAAAGTGGAGACTAAGAATTCTAAAAAAAATATGCAAGATCGGGGAAAACCTTTCAAGCGCTCTTTTCAGTGTACAACAATAAGGAAATTCAGCTCAGGAAAACCATGCCTTAAAAAAAAAAAAAAAAGGCAAGAAACAATCATTCGACTTCAGCAAAACCCACTGCAAAGATGGCGGTGGGACGAAGCCCCTTCTCCTCTCGCCGCCAAAGGGCCTCGCCGCGCATTTCCCACAAACCCCTCCGCGCCGCCCGGCTCGCAGAAACCTGCCGGGCCGGTCGCGGACCACTGCGCAAGCGCGGCACCACGTCACGTGCCCTCCCAGGGCTCAGCGGAGCTGGCAGGAGGGGCCTTGCCAGCTTCCGCCGCCGCGTCGCTTCGGGGCTCGAACGGCGGGTTCGTGCTGCCTCTGTCGCCGCCGCGGGGCACCCGGGGGTCGCGGGGCCGAGCGAGGGGCGCGCGGCAGCGTGGCCATGGGACTGCGCCGACCCCGGTGACAGTAGGGAGCCCAGCGGCCCGGGCCCTGAGCGCGTCTCCTCCGGGGGGCCTCGCCCTCTTGCTCGCAGGGCCGGGGCTCCTGCTGCCGTTGCTGGCGCTGCTGCTGGCGGCGGCGGCGGCGGCCAGGATCATGTCGGGCCGCCGCTGCGCCGGCGGGGGCGCGGCCTGCGCGGGCGCGGCGGCCGAGGCTGTGGAGCCGGCTGCCCGCGAGCTGTTCGAGGCGTGCCGCAACGGGGACGTGGAGCGAGTCAAGAGGCTAGTGACCCCCGAGAAGGTGAACAGCCGCGACACGGCGGGCAGGAAATCCACCCCGCTCCACTTCGCCGCAGGTAACCGGGACCAGTGCCTCCTCGCCTCGCCCCACCTGCGCACCCGGGCTCTCAGGCCTGAAAGCAGGCACGGTGGTCCTCTGCTTTTCCTCGTAGGACTCGGGTGCTGGTCGTCTCGCTCTCGCCGATTGGGGACCGAGGCGAGGACTTGGGGGTAGGGGGCGAGCGTGTCCCACTCCCTGGAATTTTTTTTTTTTTTTTTTTTTTGCTTTGTTTTGTATCAACAATACCTGTACCAACTTCCGGTCTTGCTACTCTCAAAGACTTCCAGACACAAGAAAGAGTAGGGGACCTAGTAGACTTTGTGATTTGAAAGGCCAGTGATCTTCCAAAATCTGTCGTTCTTGCAAGTTCCACTACAGCTCTTCCTTTGTAAAATGTGACGATGTAATTCAGGAGGAGTAGCTTAATTAGCCGTTGACACGTTAGTGTTAATGGGTTTATCAGGGTCGTCAATCATTAGCAAGTTTCTGGAGAGGCTAGAACTGGAAATAGTCAAGTTTGGGAAACCTGAGATCTGACTTGGGCTGGGTGCGGGTGGGTAGTGGCTGCTACATTAACACTCACAAGTTGGGGTGGACAGTGGTAGGATGAGGGAAAAGATGGTACAGGAACTTGAACTTGCATCTAGAACTGAAGTTGGGACTAACCTCGCCTCATTCTGAGTTTAGATTGTTTGAATTACTTTTACTTAATTATTTACTAGGTTGGCTTTATAAGTGTACTAGGTTTAATTGAAGAATTTAAAAGAACTAGAAATGAGACACTCAGTTTATTTCCATAAAGCATTTAAACTTTTCGCTTCGAGGAGAGGTTATATATCCTCAAGTGAGCCATGCATGATTGAAAATGGGAGTGGGTTCTCATACTTAGGATAATCTTGTTTTTTTTTTTTTTTTATTTTGTATTACATGGTTGTTTAAAACAATTTTGAAAAAAGCAGAAGGATGAGTTTTAAAGCATTCCCTTCTTTTAGAGTAGGCATGATGAGCGAGAAAGTGTAAGAAAAATTTCCTTGTTCACAGATAATTGCTTTTACTTGATTTGTTTGCTTTAACTTGCCCTGTTTTAAAATCTAAATACTACTAAGAGGTAATGCTTTCTATATCAGGTACAACTTTGTTGGGTTCCTATTGGGGAGCCTTTTTAAGAGGAAGGTATGGTGGGAGAACTAGAAACAGCCTGTGGGCAGCAGAAAGGAAAGGGGGAAAGCCACTGAAGTCAGATCTCACCTGTTTGCCATTTTGCCTAAAATTTTAGTCTTTTCTCAGCTAATTTGGGTTGTCTCATTTGGCCATGTAGTCAACATTTAAGCAACTGATTTGGCAAACTCATAACCAACTGATAAGTAATCCAAAGGGTAGTGTTACTTAGATTCTGTTCACTTGATCTGTGGGATAAAAATAACCAAGCAAGATCTTAGTTGCTACCTTTCAAGAATCTGGTGTATTAATGAGTTCATGTCTGAAAATAGTAGTATTTAGAGATTATGGGATTAGCTTTTCTTATTGACCTTGTTCCTCCCCCACAATCCCACCCTCGGTTCTGTCCCAACATTTCGAAGTACTTTTTTACATAGATTTCATGTGACTCAGACTGAAGTAAAAAAACTTGTTTTAGGAACCAATCTATCTCACTATTTACCCAAATTATCTGGTACAGGTCATATGACTAAGAATTTAAGGTACAAAGGGAGAATAATAAAATAAAAATTGTGAATGGTGTACATTAAATCAGAGCATTAAAAATAAAAGCCCTGCATTTAAACCCAGGCATATGAGAAACTTATTTAAAAATTAGTTTTGTAAATTCAATCTGAGTTATTAATGAGAAAATATGTTTTTTGTTTTTAAGTTTATATTTATTTTGAGAGAGAGAGAGAGAAAGAGCGTAAACAGGGTAGGGACAGAGAGAATCTCAAGCAGGCTTCGTGCTAGATCCCATCAACCGTGAGACTGTGACCTGTGCCGAACATTAAGAGTTGGACACTTGGGGCGCCTGGGTGGCGCAGTCGGTTAAGCGTCCGACTTCAGCCAGGTCACGATCTCGCGGTCCGTGAGTTCGAGCCCCGCGTCAGGCTCTGGGCTGATGGCTCGAAGCCTGGAGCCTGTTTCCGATTCTGTGTCTCCCTCTCTCTCTGCCCCTCCCTCCCCCGTTCATGCTCTGTCTCTCTCTGTCCCAAAAATAAATAAAAAACGTTGAAAAAAAAAAAGAGTTGGACACTTAATTGAGCTGCCCAGACACCCCAGAACCTGTTTTAATTTTTAAATAAATGCATTTAGCTGCATTTACTCTTACATATGGAAAATACATTTAATAATCTCTTGTAGATAGCTGTCAGTCATGTTGATATGCATGTAAACACGCCGTTGGAAGCTCATTGTAGGTGTGGGGACTATGTAACTGCCTGACCAAGTAGTTTCTTGTGTTTGTACATTATAGAGTAAGGTACAAAGGGGAAAAATGTTTTGTTTTGTTTTGTTTTCAGTAGGCTTCGTGCCCAACACAGAGCCCAATGAGGGGCTTGAACTCACAACCCTAAGATCAGGACCTGAGCTGAGATCATGAGCTGGAATTATGTGTAGCTTAATCAACTGAACTATCCAGGAGCCCAGAAAAAAATATATATATACTTTTAAGCCAATTAAAGGGGGAAGGGGACATGTTTTTGTCTTTCTGTTTTGATGTCCAGGGAATAGGAATGAGAGATCTCTGCAGACCAAGGAAATGAATCATGATAGAAGAACAGTTTAGAAAAATTTGGTATGGCTCAGTCGGTTAAGGGTCTAAAATATTTAGCTATAAAGAATAAATTGCTAACCCCAAAGGAGTTAAGTTCTTCTGTTAATGAAAAATAACATAAATAGGAACTTTTTTCCTATTAGGTGCTTTTTATTATTAAACTAGATTGCATTTCCTCTAGATAAATACTCTTTAAGAAGCCATTTCTTATGAGAAAAATTGTTTCCTCTTCAGTCCCCCACCACACACACAGGATATGAATGATTTTTTTGTAATGCATCACAAAACTTGTAGCGGCAAGTTGATGGTAGGGAGACTGCAGCTCTAATTTTGCTAAAAGCAATAACACCTGAAATTCTTGACAGTGTAATCCCCTAGAAAACAGCAGTTTTCAGTAAAGGAGATTGGTTCTCTGGATTTATTTCTGAAAGATGAAGAAGAGGGACAGAAACTTTAGGAAAAAGCCATGTTGTTGTCTGTCACAGCCAAAGAAGTACATAGCGTGCTGTAGAATCTTAGGATGGGGTTGGGGGTGGGGATAGAATTCCATGACTTCGGTCTTTGGGGTGTGCGGAGAGGTATCATTCAGTAGAGAAATATGTAAAATCATTTATTAGGTTTAAAGAATTCAGGTATAGAAATGGTGGGAAGAGATGAGGTACATAGTTGTATGTTATTGGAGAATGACAAGTTGAAAAGAGCTTGCATTGTGGAGTTCTAGCTAAACAAGGTATCACTTGTTCTGCAGTTGTGTGCTACTCAGCCATCTACATTGGACTAGTCAGACTCAGTTTCAGTTCTTATATTCAATGGAGTGAATTGCAAAGGGTTGTTTGTTTTATTTTTTTGGTTCAGTTTGGTTTTTTATTCAGAGGAGGGTAGTGGAATTAGAGCATCTGGAAATTATTATAAAAGCAACAGATACAAAAACTAGAATTACTTTAGGGATGAAAGAAGACTAAGGTTAGACAGTGTTAGACAGAATGTTACTGTCTTCACATATGTAGAAGACAAGTAGAAGAGTGAAATGGATATTGGATATGACTTAAGTGGCTTGGGCAATCAAAACCGGGGCCAGTAGGTGAAAGGTTACAAGGAGTCAGACTGACTTTAACAATCTGTTTAACTGTGGAATTGGCTGCAAGTGTCCAAACAGTGGTTGGATTGGCATCTTTCAGAAATGTGGAAAGGATTCCTGCATACAGGTGGGCAACTGGACCAACAGGTCAGAATCTGGATTGGTATAAGAAAGTGGAATGTTTACCCCCAATTGAAGGTTTTAACAGCTTAGCTACCAAAGATATAATAGCTTTTGTGATTGCCATTCATATCCTTTCCCAAAACGGTGCTGTTGAAGACCTCCAAAAACATTTCAATAGCATTTCCTATTCTTGGCTGTAGGCCAATACCATAATTATGGGAGATACACAAGATATACCCATATTCCTTACCTAGGACTAGAATTTTTTTTAAGTTTTTTATTTTTGAGAGACAGAGAGAGAGTGAGTGTGAGCAGGGGAGGGGCAGAGAGAGAGGGAGACACAGAATCTGAAGCAGGCTCCAGGCTCTGAGCAGGGCCTAATGTGGGGCTCGAACTCATGAACTGTGAGATCATGACCTGAGCTAAAGTCGGATGCTCAAACCGACTGAGCCACCCAGGCGCCTCTAGGACTAGAATTATAGATTGTTTCCAGCATTGGTTTTTGCTGTGGGAGATGATTAAATCCTATATCAGTAAAAAACCCGAATCTGAAATAAAGACCAGTCTATATAAGAATTCAGGGAACCCCTGGGTGGCTCAGTTGGTTGTGTGCAACTCTTGATTTTGGCTCAAGTCACGATCTCACAGTTCATGCAATCAAGCCCCACATCAAGTTCCTTGATGGCAGTGTGGAGCCTGTTTGGGATTCTCTCTCTTGAAATTAATAAATAAACATTTTTTAAAAAGAATTTAGAATCTTTGGGGCACCTGGTTGGCTCAGTCAGTTAAACATCCAACTTTGATTTTTGGCTCAGGTCATGATCCCAGAGTTGTGGAATCAAGTCCAGCTTAAGATATTCATATTCTCTCTCTCTCTCTCTCTCTCTCTCTCTCTCTCTCTCTCTCCCCCCCCCCCCCCCAAAATGAAACAAACAAAAAAAACCACTTTAGAATCCTTTCTTGACTTACCAGATCTCCCAGTATATTCTCAAGACTTGAGCTGTACTTCTTTCTTCAGATCTTGCTAGACTTAGAGATTGACTTCAATAACAATAGTTTGGAGTACTTGTTTCAGTACTTCCCCATTCAGATTATCAGGATTTGATCAACCCAAAGCCTATGGCATTCTTTTCCAAGTTTCTCCTAGTCTGACCAGAGAGGTAGTATATCTGTCCTAAGTTGAGCTAGGCAAAGCGTTTTTCCCTGTATTCTTCATTCTAAAATATATGTGGAAAATATGTTTCCGGATGTTAGTAAAGTTAATAGTAAATGAGAGGTTTAAAATGATATTCCTCAGAAAAATTTGGTAAGAGTCCTGGCTATATAAGTCAAAGCTGAAGGCCGCTTGATTATACATTCCCAACTCTCAGACCACAAGAGCCTTCTCAGTTTCATGGCCTTGTTGACATTTTCTGTTTCTGAGCTTTTCCTTCTGGCAAAGTCCTACAAGAGACCAGCCTACCTTTAGACTAGCAGGACACAGGGACAGCATTATCATTTTGTATTGGACTGGTTATATCGATGGCCCATCCCACCTTCGGACTGTAAAAGGAAGGAGAGGTGGTGGCTTTTGGTGAATATTCCTAAGCATCCAAATTGATTTCTATTGTGACTTCCACAATACTGTGGAAAACCATTCCAAAAACTTTGGAAGCCATTCACTGAAAGCATATTTTAGTATGGGAGCAAAATAAGATACTGTTAACAATACAGTAGTATTGAGAATACTGCTCTGACAAGAGTTGGCAATAGTTCCGAGACTGATAGCACCTAGATAGTGGTGAAATTTGACAAGAAAGAAACTGAATAGATTTCTTAATAGCCACAAATCATCAACTCCATACTCTCTGTGAGGGTCATTTGCTTACTGTTCCAACAAAATATTAAACATTGCACTAAACAGATGTTTATTAAGTCCTGTTTTATGCCAGATACTGGCTTTGGCCAGTGAACAGAAATGAACAGGATACAATACCTACCATTAAGTGACACAGTTTATTGATCAGTAAATTCACTTTACAAATAAGTCTGCTTTGTTTCACTGTCAGTGCTTTTTAGTGAATTCAAGCTCAAGTATGATTTCATCAGTATTTTCTTTCTTTCTTTCTTTCTTTCTTTCTTTCTTTCTTTCTTTCTTTCTTTTTTTAATGTTTATTTGTTTTGAGAGGGAGGGAGTAGGGAGAGAATCCCAATCCAGCACAGAGCCTGACACAAGGTTGGAACTCATGAACCGTGAGATCATGACCTGAGCCAAAATCAAGAATTGGACGCTTAACCAATTCAGCCACCCAGGCGCCCCTGATTTCATCAGTGTTCTCAAATGTAGAGTAGTGTTTGAAGATGAGTGCTGTCCCATAATTATCAAATAGACTGCATTGTATCCAGTGTATCCTGAGCAGCCATGACTGCCAATGAGATCCTTGGGATTTAGAGATTGGCACTAACTCTAAGGATATACCTTCTCAGGTTTTACCTGGCCAGTGAGAGCATTATCAAAATATATCCTATATATCCTGAAATGCTTTTTTTGTTTGTTTGTTTGTTTGTTTGTTTTTAAAGAACTGAGTACTTAACAGAAGACTTTGAACTGTTTTTGAGACCATATGAATGAAGATTTCATCAAGGATTAGCCCTCAGAGTTCAGGAAGCATCTTAAATCTAAAGGTTTTGCCAAACTCCCAACAATAAAATGCTTAGAATTTGAAATAGCTACCTACTGACCCCCCTCTAAACCCCCCCCCCCCATGCCAAGGAAGTGGCTTCAGGCATTCAAAAGCTGAGAGTCCTCATCTACTCTTTTAGGATAGCAACATGATCTCTACTCACATAGTATAGTCATTACAATGTGACTTGTAAAAAGTGCCTATATCTGCTGTCAGCCTCCTGACAGGTTTTAGTCATCCTAATGGCTAGAGAATCATGTTAATACAAAGTTACTGAACAGTCATCTGTGTCTTGGACTGTTGGTAACTGTGTAGGTATAATAACTTGACCCATTCCACCCCTGTTTCTTCCCCAGCTAAAACTTCAGTTTTAGTATTTAGTCATACATGTCAGTATTGAGTCTCTTTAACTGGTTTTAAGCAACCTTCTTCAATTCCCAAATGATATTTTAATAGAAGGCTACTACTTGACTTCAGCTAGATCACCAGTCCTTTGGGATAGATACCTTCATAATTGACACAATATCTTGTAATAATTACATGTTCAACTAAAGCTGTTTCTTTTTTGAGAAGTTAGCCTGTGAATTACCATTTTGATTACTTCAGATGTGCTGATTACCATTGAAGAAATAGTGATCCTCCTTCTAAAAGTGGGCACATCAAGTAGCGTTCCCTAAGAAGAGATACTTTGACTAATTTTTCTTTGTTCTGATTCCTTTTCTCTTACTCTCCAGTTTAAGAATTCTTTTATAAAAGGGGCGCCTGGGTGGCTCAGTCGGTTGGGCGACCAACTTCGGCTCAGGTCGTGATCTCGCGGTCCGTGAGTTCGAGCCCCGCATCGAGCTCTGTGCTGACAGCTCGGAGCCTGGAGCCTGTTTCGGATTCTGTGTCTCCCTCTCTCTCTGACCTTCCCCCATTCATGCTCTGTCTCTCTCTGTCTCTAAAATGAATAAACATTAAAAAAAAAAAAATTAAATAAAGTTAAAAAAAAAAGAATTCTTTTATAAAAGCATTTCCTCCAGGTGGGTGCTGAATGGCTGGGAAAGCAGAACTATTAATTGGGGCAACTGTGGATGGCTTACTTGGAGAGGACAGTAAGATCAACAACGCTCAGGCAGAGATAAGGAAGACGAAAGTCAGAACATAGTGGCAAGATATTTGGCCTTTTCCTCCTTAAAATTTTCCCTCTTGGGTTCTGCAGTGCCATCTATTCTTAATTTTACTTCTTAGGCTCCTTTTCTCATAGTAATTCAGCAAATATCAACAAATTGCTGTGTGCCACACAGTGTGAAAGACACTGGGAAAGTAATAATAAACTAAAAGACATGGCTCCTGCCTTTTATGGAACTTAAGAGTCCAGAAGATGAGTAAATGGTAAATCCAGATTTTAGTAAGTGTCAGAGGTTATTGCCATGAACAACCAAGAAAAAAAAAAAATCTCCATTTCTCCGCAGGTTGCGTTCTACTAGAGAAAAGGGGGAGACCAAATAAAGAATGTTAAGATAGAAAGTAACACTGGTGGGTAGAATGGACTCCTTTAGATAGGATGGTCAGGGATGGCCTCCTTAAGGTGGTGATATTTGAACAGAATAGACACTAGGAGGAATGAATAGTGAGTGACGGCTACCGTGCGTAGTGAGAAATGCAGAGAACAAGGGAGGAGCAGTCCAAGCAGGAGGGCAGCATGTACCAAGTCCCTGAAGTAATGTTGGCACACTTGAAACAGAAAAAAAGCTGGATCATAGCTCAGAAAGCATAGAGTGGTGTGAAATGTACTTAAGAGAAGTAGGTAAGAGCCAGTTTTCATGCAACAGGCCTTGCAGGACACAGCACAGTGATTAAATTTTATTCTGTGAGCATCAGTGGGAAGCCAGTGAGCTTTTTTTTTCCCCAATTACTCAAACTTTTATTATATTTCAGGAACAGAAGTAATCAAGAATTTAAATGTAGTACATTTAGCCAGTGAACTATTCTAAAGTATCACTGATGATATAATGATAATGTAATATTGGTACATATTTAAATAATTTAGGTAAATTTAAGTAACTTACTAATGATGATTTTATTTTGTTTTTTAAGTTTATTTTTGGGAGAGAGAGAGAGCACAAGTGGGGAAGGGGCACAGAGGGAGAGGGAGAAAGACAGACAGAACCTGAACCGGGCTCCAGGCTCCAGGCTCTAGGCTCTGAGCTGTCAGCCCAGAGCCCGGTGCAGGGCTCGAAACCACAAACCATGAGATCATGACCTGAGCTGAAGTCAACCAACTGAACCACCCAGGTGCTCCGATGATGATTGTTTTCAAAAGGTCCCTTGGGACAGAAGTAGAGTGAGGGGCCCAATTAGACTGTTGTAATAATACAGGCTGGAGACAATAGTGATTGGGTCGGGGCAGGGTGATTGGAAATGAAGAGAAGTTCCGGAACATGTTGAGTTTAAGATGCCTTTAGAATATCCAGGTAGAGATATGTCCAGTAAATTGTCTGTAATTCAAGTGAAAAGTCTAGCTACACTGGAGATTTAAATTTGGAGGTTATGTATGTAGTTGGTACTTAATGCTGTAGGAGTAGATGAGATCACCTAGGAAGGGAAAAGAGGATAGAAAACTGAATCTTGAGGAATGCTGACATTTAGAAATTGGGTGGAGGAAGCAAGAAGGCCTCAGCTAGATAGGACTGTCCAAGACTTGAACTCCTCTTCTGCCAGAGACCTGTTTTGTCTGTAGCCTTCCTCATCTGAGTTGATGCCAGCTCCACCCCTCTGTTTCTCAGTTCAAAAACCTTAACATCATCCACGACTCCTCTCTCTCTCACCTTTTTACCCCTACCATCACCCCACATCCAATCCATGAAGAAACTATACTGCTTCTACCTTCAGAGTACCCAGAATATGCCCTAATTACTCTCACAATTGCCACCAGATTCTTAGAGTGGTCCTCAAGCCTGTCTTTCTGGCCCTCATTAATTCTGACCTCATCTCCTACTTTGCTACAGCTTTCTCACTCAGCTCCAGTCACTCTGGCCTTACTGTTGGCTGTTCTTTCAAGTCTTTGATCAAATGTTACCATCACAGCAATACCTATGGTTATAGCAGCGCTTTTGATAACAGCCCAATTATGAAAAGAGCCTAAAAGTCCATCAACTGACGAATGGATAAAGAAGATGTAAGTGTGTGAAATATTACTCAGCGATCAAAAAGAATGAGATCTTGCCATTTGTAACAATGTGGGTGAAACTAGAGTGTATTATGCTAAGCAAAATAAGTCAGAGACAAATAAATGATTTCACTCATGTGGAATTTAAGAAGTAAAACAGATGAACATAGGGAAAGGAAAGCAAAACAAGATAAAAACAGGGAGACAAACCATAGAACAAACTGAGAGTTGGTGGAGGGGTGTTGGGTGGAGGGATGGGCTAAATGGGTGATGGGCATTAAGGAGGGCAGTTGTTGGCACCTGGATCACTCATTTGGTTAAGTGTCTGACTTTGGCTCAGGTTATGATCTCACTGTTTGTGAGTTTGAGCCCCGTGTCCAGCTGTATGCTGATAGGTTGGAGCCTGCTTCAGATTCTGTGTCTCCCTCTCTCTCTGCCCCTCCCCTGTGTGCTCATGCGCGTGCGCTCTCTCTCTCGCTCTCTCTCTCGCTCTCTCTTTCAAAAATAAACATTAAAAATTTTTTTAAGTAAAAGGAGGGCACTTGTTGGAATGAGCACTAGGTGTTCTATGTAAGTGATGCATCACTAAATTTTATTCCTGAAATCATCATTGCACTATATGTTAACTAACTTGGATTTTAATTAGAACAGCAAAGGGGCGCCTGGGTGGCTCAGTTGGTTAAGGGTCTGACTTCAGTACAGGTTATGATCTCACAGTTCAGGAGTTCAAACCCTGCATTCAGCTCTGTGCTGACAGCTCCAAGCTTAGAGTCTGCTTCAGATGCTCTGTCCCCCTCTGTGTGCCCCTCTCCCACTTGCTTACTCATGCGCGCGCACTCACTCTCTCTCTCTCTCTCTCTCAAAAATAAATGTTAAGAAAAAATTTTTAAAGAAATAAACCAAGAACAACACTGCCTATGATGACCTCCTTGTTCAACTTTACAACCCATCTCCTTACACCCTGATCACTTCTTATTCTGCTTTTGTTCTCATTACCTTCTAACATAATTATTTTTTGCATTTATTGCTCATCTCTCCCACCTCCACAGAATAGAAGTTCCTCACAGGCAGGGATTTGGTCTCTCATTCACTAGCATGTCCCAGGCACCAAAAAAAGTGTCTCTCATATAGTAGATATTCCCTAATCATTTGTTGAATGAATGGATGAGACAGGAGGAAAACCAGTAGTGTGTGATGAAATGGAAGTTTTGGAGACACTATTTCAGGAAGGAAGGGAGTAGTCAGTTGCCAAATGTTGTTGAGAGGTCTAGTCAAATGAAAATAGACATATATCCCTTGGATTTGGTAACATGGAGATTTTAAGTAACCTTGATGAAAGCAGTTGTAAAGAAGCAGCAGAAGCCAGATTGGATTTGGAAGAGGAGTGAATAAGAGAAAGAATTGATGGCAGCCTCTAGAGATTTGATTATGAAGTGGAGCAGAAAAACGGAAATTTGAATTTAAGGAGAATATTTTGTATAAAATGGAAGATACAGAACATGTTTACATACTGTCAGGAATGATCTAGTAGAGAGGGAGGTATTGTTGGGAGTGGGGAGAGAACAAAGACTTTGAGAAGGGACTAAAGTACAAGATGAAAAGGGATTGATCTTTGATAGAAAGTACACTTCAACACAACAGAAAACTAGCTTCAGATGCAATTTTGATGGTCACAGCTCCAGCTCATACCAGTTTCCTGAGTTCAAGATTTGCGGAGCTTTCTACTTGGCATTCATTCCACAGGCACCTCAAACTAAGCAGTTCCAAATCCAAATGATCTTATCCCATGAAACCTGTTTCTCAAAGATCTGACGGCCACCCCTTCCTTCTCCTCTTTCCCCAGAGTAAAGAAGTTACCAGGTGCTTTCTTGTCTCTTTAGTTACTCCTGTGTACAGTAGAAAAAATTAGAACCAATTTATCCCTGAGAAAGGACCTACAGGTCTCCAGCTGTTGATGGCTTGACTTATGATTGTACTATTTTACAATGGTGCAAAAGCGGTATGTCAGTAGAATCCATAGTTCGAATTTTGAATTTTGATCTCGTTCTGGGCTGGCACCGTGCAATACATGTTGGTGATTCTGGGCAGAGGCATTGAGCTGCAGCTCCCAGTCAGCCTGTGATCCTGTAATGACAAGGGTAAACAACCGATACACTTAAAACCATTCTGTTACTCACTTTCAGTATAGTGTTCAGTAAATTATATGAGATACCCAACACTTTATTATAAAATAGGCTTTCTGTTAGATTTTGCCCAACTTTAAGCTAATACGTAAGTATTCTAAGCATGTTTAAGGTGGGCTAGGCTAAGTTGTGATTGATGTTCAGTGGGTTAGGTGTATTTAGTGCATTTTGGACATACAGTATTTTCAACTAAATAGGTTTATCAGGATATAACCCCATTGTAAGTTGAGGAAGATTTGTAGTTAAATTATGGTACTTCCAACAGATAAATTAGGTAATGATAGGAGTTGATTTCTGGGATATTACTAGAGTTTTTAAAGGAGGATGCGAAACTCTTTTTGCTGTTTTTAAATACTAGTAGGTATTTGTCCTTCAGTAAGCACTTTTATGTTGTAGCAGCATATTTATGCTGTTTCTAAGAGGAGGCTTAGTAATATAGGAGTAATTTCCTTTGGGTCTTTGTGAGGGCTTTTCAAGGAGGATTCAACCTGAATTGTATTATTAAATTGAATTCAGTTAATTTGCAACTCTGTGAGTGCCAGTTATGTACCAGGTGTTGGGTATTTTTGCAGTGATCATGAATTTTATAAGATTTCATTAGGAATTGTAAGCTCACAGAGATACATGCACCCTCCTCTCCTCCCTGTTCATTGCGGCATTATTTACAATAGTCAAGACCTGAAGCAACCTAAGTGTCAATTGATGGATGAAGGAAATGTGGTATATGTATATTTAATGGAATATTATTCACCCATAAGAATGAAATCTTGCCATTTGTAACATGGATTGACCTTGAGGGCATTATGTAAGTAAAAGAAAGAAATACTGTGTGATCTCACTTATGTATGAAAGCTTACCCCCCCACACCCCCCCCCCCAAAAAAAACCCCTCCTAGAACAGATTGGTAGTTGTCAGAAGTGGGAGGTGAAGGGGTGGGTGAATCAGTGAAGGTGGTCCAAAGATAAAAGCTTCCAGTTACATAATAAATAAGTCCTGGGGATGTAATGTACAGTATGCTGACTATTTTAATCACTGTATATTTGAAAGTTGCTAAGAGAGTAGATCTTAAAAGTTCTCATCACAAGAAAAGGAAATTTGTAATTATGTGTGCTGATGGATGTTAACTAGACTTAACGTGCTGTTCATTTGACAGTATATAAAAATGCTGGATTACTATGTTGTACACTTGAAACTAATACATTATTTGTGAGTTGTGTCTCAATTTTTTTTTTTTAAAGGCAAAAGATTCCACTAAAACCTGCCTGAAAACAGTTTTAAAAACAGTATTCCATAAGACAAAGTCCAGATACCACCTTAGCATGACATAAAAGATTTTTCTTCATCTGGTTATCTGCCTAATTGGCATTCTCTGTCTTATCGTGAATGATTTGCTTTTTCATGCTTCCGTGTCTGTGTACATTTTGTCTCTTCTGCTTGGACTGCAGTGTTCTACCCTTGCTCAGATCCTTCCCACCCACCTCTCCTCTCCTCATTTTCTTCATGATCCCTTGAAGAAAAATCCCTTGATTTTTCTGTAAGTCTTCAATTCAGATTTCACTGGAATCTCCTTGGGTAGTCCTTCCTATTCTCTGCTTTTCCCCCAATTTAGGTATTCCTTTCTTTGGACTTTAGTAACATTTTTGGTATACCTCTGTTATGGCAGTTGTATTGAAATGATTGCCTTTTTTTGTTTTTCCACATCTTAAATTGTGAGCTCTTTGAGAATAGGGAGAATCAGAGATAGGAAGATACTTATCTTTGTGACATGGAGCCTAGCAATATTAAAACAAAGAATCCAGTTAATCTTTCCAACCATCTAATTCTTACATCAGCTGCAACTAGGCCAGCCCCAGGCATACACCTTAAAAAGATTCTACTGCTGCTTTTTTTTTTTTTTTTTAAGTTTATTTATTTTGAGAGAGAGTGCAAGCAGGGGAGAGGCAGAGAAATAAGGAGAATCTCAAGCAGGATCCACACTGTCACCTCAGCCCATACAGGGCTCGAACTCCTCAAACCCTAAAACCATGACCTGAGCTGAAATCAGGAGTTGGACACTTAACCAACTGAGACACCCAGGCACCCCACTACTGCTGCTTTCTCATTCAGCTCCCACTCTGGTTTTAGAAAAACTGTATTCAGGGTTGGTGGTTTTGAGAATATTCGGGTAAGGGTCATCTGGGTGGCTCAGTCAGTTGAGCATCTTCAGCTCAGGTCATGATCTTGTGGTTCATTAGTTCAAGCCCCGTGTTGGGCTTATTGCTGTCAGCCTTTCAGCGTTGAGCCTGCTCTGGATCCTCTGTCCCCCTCTCTCTGCCCCTCTCCTACTTGCACTTCCCCAAAAATAATTAAAAAAAATTTTTTTAGCAAAAAAGAATATTGGGGTAAAACTTTAGATGAGTGAGAAGGGGCTTCTGTCTCTCCTAGCACTCAGGTATAACCTCCCCATCTGCTTTAACATATGCCTGAAATTCTTCCCATTTCATTTTGTTTTAGCTGTAAAAAAGGTTTTTAGCGTTGTTATGTGAGAATGGTTAAGAGATTGAAATTCATTAGTACTGATTCTGTAAACCAGTATAAATGAGTTGTCAGACTTTTTTCTTTTGTTTGATATGGGGCCAGTTACAGCAGAACTGTGGAACATGGTTTTCTGAAGGAGGTCTCCTACCTAGAAAGAGGTTGCTTGTGTTGTGCACGTGACAACGTAGGGGCTCCTTTGAAGACACCTGATGTCACACTGTTGCCCAAGATCGCTTCTATTTTCATTGCATAGACTAACTGTAAGCAGATATTTTTTTGTGTTGCTATCTCATAGTCCCTAATTTAGTGGAACCATTTTTTTTTTGAGATAGATGTGGGAAAGAGATTCTAGCAAGAGTTATATACTTTGAATATCTGAAAATGTATGCACACTAAATATGCAGAACTCCATATTTGCAATTAGAAATGCCATTAGAGAGTGGGAAACATTTGAACTCTGGGCTTTCAGTCACTTACTTCATAACCTTTCTCTGAAGTTAGTTAGTACACTTGACCCTTGAGCAACGTGGGGGTTGGGGTGTTGATCTCTGTGCAGTCAGAAATCCACATATAACTTTTAACTCCCCAAAAACTTAACTACTAATAGCCTACTGTTGCCCACAGCAACCTTACTGATAACATAAACAGTCAAGTAATAATATTTCATATGTCATATGTATTATATACTGTATTCTTAGAGTAATAACAAAGAGAAAATAAAATACATTTATAGTACTGTAAAAAAATCTGCTTATAAGTGGACCCATGCAATTTAAGCCAATGTTGTTCAAGAGTCAGCTATACTACCTAAAGCATTGGAGAGTCCCTCTGCTTTCTTATTAGTAAGTGATATATTTCAGACCCTCTTTTCATCAATTATTTTTTTAATTGTATCTTTTGTTATTCTTCATCCAAAGACATTTTAGCGTGGCTAGTATTTATTGATACTAATTGATGTATTTTCTTTGGCAAACTTAAATGTGGATAATTTGTTTTCTTTTAGGTTTTGGGCGTAAAGATGTGGTTGAATATTTGCTTCAGAATGGTGCAAATGTCCAAGCACGTGATGATGGAGGGCTTATTCCTCTTCATAATGCATGTTCTTTTGGTCATGCTGAAGTAGTCGGTCTCCTTTTGCGACATGGCGCGGACCCAAATGCTCGTGATAATTGGAATTATACTCCCCTCCATGAAGCTGCAATTAAAGGAAAGATTGATGTTTGCATTGGTAAGTCTGTTTACTTTCCAGAATATTCTTGAAGTAACTATTCTGAATCTAAGTTAAATTCATTTGTTAATGTGATCAAATTCTGCCAGACTTTATTTAAATACTAGAGAATACTTTGTGATTTAATCTAACCATTATTTACTAAGTGTCTGTTTTTGTATGTTATTGAGCTTAAGTTCTTTAAAGAAGAGAGCACAAAATTCCCATTCTGTAGAAATTTAGATAAGACACATGAAGAAGCAAGTAAAGTCATGATAGAAGTGAACAGAGAGTGTTAGAGGATACTGAGTACCATGACTGGGTTGGAGTCAAGTTTCTCCTTCCTGGAGTCTTTCCAGGAAGTTGTGGGAGAAAGATTGAAAAGGTAGGTAGACTTCTTTGTAAAAAGCTTTGAATTGCAGATTAAGGAGCTTGATACTGTTATGTAGGTAGTGTGAAATCATTGAAGACTTTGGAGGAGACAGTCTGGTAAGAGTAGTATATTTTTGAAAGAACGATCTGGTACAGTGCTGGGTTGAATGGATGGCATCAGACAGACTAGCTTGGAAGCTGTAAAATAATCCCGATGAGAAATGAGGGCATCAAGGAGGGTTGTAGAATAGAAATGGCAGGATAAGTAAAGAAGCATTTGAAGGACAAATGATCAGTTAACAAATGATACAGGATTGGCCTGATAGGTTGGTTGGTCACTGGCAGAAAATTATAATTGAAAAGATTATTTGAGAGTTTTCATTAACCCTGGTATTGACTTTTCTGAGCCTAACAGTCAAGGGTTTCAGACTCTGCTTACCTTAGCTCTATTTCCTGATTCAAAACAAGGACAGCTGAAATCCTTGAGACAGCTAGAAAACCAGTTCGGTGCACTAGGAAAAGTCCAGGTGCTCTATGCTGGATTTAAAAGTTGCTCTCTTGGGGCACCTGGGTGTCTCAGTCGGTTAAGCATCCGACTCCAGCTTAGGTCATGATCTCACTGTTTGTGAGTTCCAGCCCCACATTGGGCTGGCTCTGTGTGCAGACAGCTCCGAGCCTGCAGCTTACTTTGGATTCTGTCTCCTGCTGTCTCTGCCTCTCCCCCGCTTGCGCTATCTCAAAAATAAATAAACATTTAAAAAAAAAAAAAAAAGTCGCTCTCTCCTCACCCCAAAACCCATATCGCTATTTATAACTATTTATACCAGTCCCAGCCTAGCTCAAGTTAGGTCATTTATAATCAAGATACAAAACACTTTACCTAGTAGCCTCTGCCCTGTTCTCCTTTCCTGTGTGTTATCTGAAATTGCTGCTGCCCTCTGCTCACAGCCCTTTTCTAGTTCCTGAGTCATAGACATATAAATCATCAGCTTTAATAATGCAGCATTTTCCAAATACGGTTATAGATCTGCACTGTCCAGTATGGTAACTGAGCACGTGTGATGCAGCTAGTCTGAATGGAGTTATACTTTTAACATACCATATTTCAAAAACCATGAAAGAAAGGAATGCAAAAATCTCAATTTTATATTGATCACAATATAAATATAAATGTTGAGATGATGGTATTTTGGGTATATTGGATTAAATAAAATATTGAAAATAACTTATCCTGTTTTTAATATGGCTACTAGTAAATTTTAAATTACATACGTGCTCCCGTTTTATTTCTATCGGACAGCACTATTACAGGTAGTGGTAGAGTGGAATGAATATAATAACCCTGTCAAAGAACAGGAGGTAGGCTTCCTGCTCTGCATGTATTTGCCTGTCTTTCACCAGCACTTACTTAAAGAGTATGCTAGAATATTTTTTAAAAAATTTTCTTCCATGTTTATGTATGTATTTATTTCCAGAGACAGCACAGAGCCCAATGCAGGGCTGGATCTCACGAAATCAAGCATCAGCTGAACCAACTGAGCCACCCAGGCACCCCTAGAATATCTTTATATAACAAGTAACAGTAGAGAATATAGCTCAAATCTGTTCTTTTCATGTGCTCTAGGATGTAACATAGCAGTTTTGATTTGGGGTTTGTTAACCCTACAGAGTATTTTTCTTTTCTTTTTCAAAGAATTTACCTGTGTGATTTTTTTTTTTTTTCCCTCCTTTTCTAATTCCACAGATCCCTGTTCCCGGGCTTTCATAGCTTTGGAACTTCTATTTTTGTTATGGTAGGACATTCTTTGTAACATAGGCAGTGTTCCTTTGGAATGAGAAAACAAGCTTTTAAGTAAACTAGTCTTTTATTTCTTTATATACTCTGATCTGTCTTCAGTCACAGAGCAAAGGAAACCTGACATTAATCTTAGGGGACATTTATTTAAGGTGTCTTATACATTAAATACAATATTTTCTATATTCTTATCTTTAAAATATAACATTTACCATACTGTCAGGATATGAAAGGTCTTTAAATAACTCTAAGACTTCTGGACCAGAGTTTTTGAGAAAATGATTTACTAAAAGAATATTGTCATGGTTACCATTTTGAAAGGTAGTGTTTCTGTGTTGCAGTGCTCTTACAGCACGGAGCTGAGCCAACCATCCGAAATACAGATGGAAGGACAGCGTTGGATTTAGCAGACCCGTCTGCCAAAGCAGTGCTGACTGGTAAGCCGATGTCCTCTCTTTGGGTATTCCAGGAAGAATATAAAGAATTGAGCTCGCTAGGTAGACAGTCTGCTTCCTGCGGTTAATGATGTCAACTAGATTTTCAAAATGCTGTCAGTTCAATTGTTAACTCTTTTCTACATCTGGACAGTTGATATTTGATTTTTGTGTAAGAAAAGTAAAGCTTTTCTTTTTTCTTTTTAAATTGGTCTTTAAATATGTGATTTCTGCCTTATTTTGGGTCAGGGGTGTTAGATAGTTGTGTGTTACTATCACGTATTCAGGATTTTTAAATGTCCCTGATTTTTCCAAGCAAAAATAAACAATTGGAACAACATCAAAATAAAAAGCTTCTGCACAGAGAAGGAAACAATCAATAAAACTAAAAGGCACCCTAGGGAACAGGAGCAGATATTTGCAAATGACATATCTGATAAAGGGTTAGTATCCAAAATATATGAAGAACTCACAAAATTCAACACCCAAAAAAACAAATAATCCAATTAAAACATGAGCAGAAGACACGAACAGACATTTCTTCAAAGAAGACATACCTGATGACCAACAGACACATGAAATGATGCTCAGCATTACTGATTGTCAGGGAAATGCAAATCAAAACTACAATGAGGTACCACCTCACACCTTACAGAATGGCTAAAATCAACAACACAAGAAGCAGCAGGTATTGGTGAGGATGTAGAGAAGAAGGAACCCTCGTGCACCGTTTGTGGGAATGCAAACTGGTGTTGCCACTGTGGAAAACAGTATGGAGATTTAACTCAAAAAGTTAAAAATAGAACTACCCTACAATGCAGTAATCACACTACTGGGTATTTACCCAAAGAATACAAAAACACTAATTCAAAGGGATAGGTGCACCTCGATGTTTATAGCAGCATTATTTACAATAGGCAAGATACAGAAGCAGGCCAAATGTCCATCAATAGGTAAACGGATAAAGAAAATGTGGTGTGCGCACACACACACATGTATAACATACATACATAGATACATAAACACACACAATGCAATATTACTGAGCCATAAAACAGAATGAAATCTTGCCATTGACAACAACATAGATGGAGCTAGAGAGTATAATGCTAAGCAGAATAAGTCAGAGAAAAACAAATATCATATGATTTGACTCATATGAGGAACTTAAACAAAAAGGGGGGGGGGGGAAAGGGGACAAAAAGAGCAAGAAACCAAGAAACAGATGCTTAACTATAGAGAACAAGCTGATGGTTACCAGAGGGGAGGTTGGTGGGGGGACAGGTTAAATAGGTGATGAGGATTAAGGAGTACACTTGTTGTGAGGAGTATCAGGTAATTAAAAGCTTCAAAAAAAAAAAAAAGAATAGCTTAAAATAAGTGAAATCTCAGAAATTTTTATTAGCCAGTGAATAAGGAAACATCTCATTTTGAAATCAGAGAATTTCTATTTCCAAGCTAAAGCTGCCTAAAAATGCTACTTTTCCAGGCATTGCAGTTGTTCTGCTAAAATTTTTTTGTGATATATATGGTTTTACAAGGTTCTGTATAGGCTGTCAGTTTATAAGAAGTTAAAAAAATAAATGTCCTGATTTTTCAAGATAACATGTTTACCCTTTTAATATACTATTTTTTTAAGCTTTTTTTTTTTAATGTTTATTTAGAGAGAGAAAGACAGAGAGACAGGTGGAGCACGAGTCGGGGAGGGGCAGAGAGAGACATAGAATCCAAGCAGGCTCCAGGCTCTGAGCCTGACATGAGGCTCAAACCCACAAACCATGAGATCATGACCTGAGCCAAAGTCGGACACTTAACCAACTAGGCACCTAGGCACCCCTAATATACTATTTTTTTTTAATGTATTTTAATCTTTTTCTTTTTCTCTCTTTTTTTATGAAACCCTTTCAAAAAGCTCTAAGAGCTCTAACCATTCCCTTTTCTAGACAGAGGATTCTGGCCATACCAATTTCATTACCATGAAGAGTGTCAATTATTGTTCTCGCATAACATATTCATGTCTTTGGAACCTCTTAGGATGTGTAAGGCTTAGTCTCTAGGTTTACTTAGACTGTCAAGCCTTTTCAAGTGGTAGTATCCACTTCAAATGTTTCTCCTTCATCAGACTGTTTCCTTTTAAGCAGCTCTCTGCCATATTATTTTCTGGATTCTTCTTCACTGTGTGATCACCATTAGAATCATGTCCAGTCCAATAGTCAAGAGCCTGAGAGCTTGTGCTATGAGCTCTTGTGCTTGGAATTTGTGATATTTCTTCTGGTACTACTGAGAAAATTTAGACTAGTCCCTCAAAGGGGTTCTAGAAAAGTGAACTGCTGTAACTATAAATCCAGTGTTTATTTCCCCCTTCCCTATTCCATGCTATTCCCTGCTTTTTTCTTTTTAAACACCTTGGGGCTGAAAGAAGCCTTGCACTAGTGATCAATATATAATTTGCACTGTGGGCAGCAGTTTGGATTTTATTTCAGCAAATCAGTAAACACTATCCATTAGGTTAATTTAAGTTATATTCATTTTAAAATTTTGTTTGTATTCGTTTGTAAATATGAAAGCTATAGGCATAAAGAGTTTATATTTGATCCAATTTTTATTTGCATATATTTAAGTAGCATTATAATAAATATAATTTTAGTGTTGAAAAATCTTCTGGATCCATAAAAATGTTAACAATATGTTCAGTTGATAATGCCGTAGATTATCTTTTGTTATCTCTATAATGTTGGTATATTGAATTTTGTTTTGTTTTACCTTTGAGTGAAGTTGTGGGTGCATTTTGTCTGTTGAACAAATAACATAATTGGTTTTAGGAAATTTGGAAAATTCTTTCCTTTACAAAAGAAAAGGAAAAGCTCACCAATAACCTACCACGTAGAACAAACTTTTGAAAGTTTGGTTTATTTTCTTCTTGGCTTTCATTTTTTGGTGAATATTGTTTTCATATAGCTTCATTATGTAATATTGGATTTTTTTTTTTTACTTTTATAAAAATTATTCCATGTTCTTTATAATTATTCTTAAACTGTACAATATTCTCTTAATTAACCATTTTCCGTTTGTTGGAAATTTCGTTTATCTACTTTAAATATAGTTCATGAGGATCTTTATGCATAAAACTGTTACTACTTTTGTGACTCAGTTTTCTTTAATCTCCTTTTTTCCCCTAATTCACAGGTGAATATAAGAAAGATGAACTTTTGGAAAGTGCCAGGTATGTACTGGTGTAATAAATACATACCATGAATAACTTCATCATTAATTTTTTTTTAACAAGCAAACATTAAAAGAGAATGATTTTTTTAATAGTCACATATATGCCTCCATATAGGCTCTGATAAAGAATACAAATTACTAATACATTTTTTTGTGTGCTAGGAGTGGCAATGAAGAAAAAATGATGGCTCTTCTTACACCATTAAATGTCAACTGCCATGCAAGTGATGGCAGAAAGGTACTTCCTTTTGCAACTAAACATGTGTTCATCCTCCTGGTAACATGAAAATGCATTTGTGTCACTAAAAATTAAAACATTTGATGAAGGGGCACCTGGGGGGCTCAGTCATTTAAGCTTTCAACTCTTGATTGTGGCCCAGCTCATGATCTCATGGTTTGTGAGATCAAACCCTGCATCAGGCTCTGTTCTGACAGTGCAGAGCTTGCTTGGGATTCTCTCTCCCTCTCTATCTGCACCCCCCACCCTGCGCTCTTTCTCTCTCTCTCTCTTTCGAAAGAAATAAACTTAAAAAAAAAGAAAACGTTTGATGCAAATGCTAATATTTCTTTTAAGTAATAGTTTGGATTCTTAAATTTAGTAATACTTTATTGAAAATAAATATATAGTTGTTTGCTTCTTATTTAATAACGAGCTTACAAACTTTTATGCCTTCAGTACATATGTTGGATTCTATAAAACCAAATTAATACCTTTATCAAGTTTTTTGGTATTTGGATTTTTACCTTTTCACACATTTTTTTAGCTATTGTTTTAATTTCATTAATTTGATTAATATTTCAGTCAACTCCATTGCATTTGGCAGCAGGATACAACAGAGTAAAAATTGTACAGCTGTTACTGCAACACGGAGCCGATGTCCATGCTAAAGACAAAGGGTAAGTAAGCATTTGAAACAGATGAGGATTTCTCAGATGTTTCTGTCCTTGCAATAATCTCTGTAATCTTATAAAAATCTTACTGTTTGCTAAACAGCATAAACATTATTGAGTTTTTACAATATGCAGATTGCTCTCAGGAATCTGAGAATTATAAAATCTTAAAGCTCCCACTCATAAGGCTTACACTGCATTTAGGGAGAATGGAAAGATAGCTAACAATATAAGATCTCTACCGAGTGTGAGGTATAATAGAGATAGTACTTTAGGAGTTCCCAGGAGGGAACTCTCAGTGATGGCTGTAGTGGCTGGAAAATCCTTCAGGAGGAGGTGATACTTGACCTGGACTCAGTTCAAGAGAGCAGAGAGCTTAGGAAACATCTTTGTGCAAGAGAATCTGTGTGAGAGGAGGTGCTGAAGCATATATTACAACATCTTTAAGAAACAAAGACTAAACCAGTATGGCTGAAGCAGATGATTTATGCAGGAGGGAGAAATGAAGTTTAGGGTTGGAGAAGTAGGTAAGAAGCAAGTTTTAGAAGACTTGGTATTCTAGCCTAAAGAGTTCAAGCTGTGAGCTGCGAGCCATTGAAGGATCTTAACTAAGGGGAAAATTTTTTCTAAAAGAGGGGTTTTAGGGGACACACTCTGGCAGGAATGTGTAGAGTAGTTTGGAGACAAAGAGCCAGAAGGAAAAGAGCAGTTAGAGTAATCATTGTAGGGGTTCAAGCACGATGAGAATCTATAATAATGTTGCAGAGGAATGGAAATGAAGACATAGGTGCAGGAGATATATTACAAGGTACGTATGGCCAAGATTTGTTGACTGAATATGATGAATGAGAAAGGAATACAAAGATAACTACATTTCAAATTCTGAAGCTGAATGACTGAGACCCAGTGATACACATGCTAAAATCCAGGAGGGAAATCTTGGAAGAAAACGTTGAGTTCCCTTTTTTTTTTTTTTTATGTTTATTTTTGAGAGAGAGACAGTGAGCATGCACGAACGGGCGATGGAGGGGGGTGCAGAGAGACAGGTAGAGAATCCCAAGCAGGGTCCATGTAGTCAGGGCAGAGGCCAATGCGGGGCTCGAACTCAAGAACCGTGAGATCATGACCTGAGCCAAAATCAAGAGTCTGGGCACTTAACCGACTGAGCCACCCAGGCACCCCTGAGTTCATCTTTAGAACTCTCGGTTTTATGAGATGATGATGAGGGCTCAAGTAGAGAGACCCAGTAGATAGTTGGGAATGAAATCGGTGCTCGGGAAAGAAATCCTACAATGAAAAATGGTGAGGAAAGCCACGAGCCTTTAAAGAGAGGACAGGTAAAATTAAAGGCTAAACTGTGAGTGGCTCTTCCTCACCAGAAGCCATCACGATAGTGTCTGTGGTAATTAATGAATAAGTGATCCCCAAGGAAGAGCAGCTTAAAGGTACAAGTCAGGATTTTAAGGTTCCACCGTACCTTCCTATACAGAAAGTTCTTTTTCCATTGCCATCATGAAGGAATTGGGTTTTAGTTTATTAAGTAATTTACCCTACAGAATCTGAAAAAAAAAGTCTCAAAGAAGAGCCAGTTTTTGAGCTCTGAGTCTGGAAAAGATTGTAGAAGCCAGGAGGGAGGGAAGTCTGTTCTACACCAAGGGGATAGTATGTGCAGAGGCATCAAGGGAACTGCAAGTGCTTGAGTGTACCATCATTGAAGGGTAAGCTTCCAGAAGGCCAGACCATTGCATGCCAGGGTAAGCAGTTGGAACCAGCTTTCAAAAGCAAGGAAGAACCAGTGAAGGGCATTAAAACAAGGAGTAACTACATCAGATTTACCTTTTAGAAAAATCTGGCTACAGTTTGGAGGGTAAATTGAAGTGGAGGCTGTTTCAGTAGTATAAGAAGAAATAATAAAGGCCGTGGTGTTAGCCGTGCAGGAAAGAAAAGATGGATTTGGAAGCGACTTGGGAGTTAGGATTGTTAGAACTTAGTACTTAAATGGATGTTAAATTCTGTACATTTCTGTGTGAAGGTCACAAAAGCCATTTGCTATTTAAATCTAAGTGTATATTTAAGTTAATTACAATTACGCCTAGGGGATCTGTAATAACACAGACTTCTTTTCACCCTCACCCCATACTGTAGTGATCTGGTGCCCTTACACAATGCCTGTTCTTATGGTCATTATGAAGTAACTGAACTTCTGGTCAAGGTTAGTTCTCTTCTGTTTTTCTTAGAATTATAAAACCAATTTGAAATACATCGTATATCTGTTCACTATGTGTTTTCAGTGCTTGGTGGGTATAGAAGGAATATGTATAATCCTTACATAGATGATTTATAGGTCAGCATTTGACCGCTTTGAGGTTGATGAGGTACCATATGGTTTTATTTTATTTTTTCCAAAAAATTTTAATGTTTGTTTATTTTTGAGAGAGAGACAGAGCACAAGCAAGGGAGGGGTGCAGGGAGGGGAGGGACAGAGAGAGAGGCAGACACAAAATCCAAAGCTGGCTTCAGGCTCCCAGCTGTCAGCACAGAACCCAACACAGGGCTCAAACTCCCGAACTGTGAGATCATGACCTAAGCTGAAGTCAAGAGCCAGAGGCTTAACCAACTGAGCCACCTAGGCACCCCAGCTCTCAGTATTTTTTTTTTTAATGAAGTATTTGTATGTACGTATCTATGTATGTATGCTATTTAAGTAATCGCTCCATTCCACATGGGCCTCGAACTCACAACCCCAAGATGAAGAGTCACATTGGCTTCCAACTGAGCCAGCCAGGTGCCCCCAGGAGTTCCTTTTAATGAAGTTCTTAAACTGAAGTATATTTAGCTGAGGGCAGCTAGGGTGAAAGGAAGTCTAGAAACCATCTGATAAGAAAGATGAGTGAAGGAGCTGAAGGTGTTTAGACTCAAAAAGAAAAACATAAGAGTTGCTTTCAAATACTGCAAAGAATATTGATCTCATTTGCTCCGAATATCAGTAGATCAAAGTTTAAAATACATGTTTAACTCAAGATAGAAGATAACTTGTAATAAGATTTACCTGGTAATTATGAAAAATCATGTTAGTTGAGAATTAGTTTCCCATTATTGAGAATACCAAAAAGGGTAAGGAATTCATTTGTCTTGTGCAGGAATACTGTGGAAGGGATTGTGAGAGATGAGATTGAACTGGAATGACTTCTGTGCTCTGTCCAACCCCATTACTTGAAATGGCTGAAATTAAAAAGACTGACAAGGATGGGGGAGCACTAGAACTCAAACATTGCTGATGGCAATGCAAAAGTAATACAGCCACTTTAGAAGACTATTTGGCAGTTTCTAATAAAAGTAAACCTATACTTACCATATCATCCAGCAATTCCATTCCTAGGGACATAGCATGTGTCCATAAAGGGACTCGTACATGAATGTTCATAACAGTTTATTCATAATAGTCAAAAACTAGAAATAGTCCAAATGCCCATCAACAGAGTAATGGATAAGTAAATTATGGTGTATCTGTACAATGGAATGCTATTCAGCAATAAAAATGAAGTGTTGATACAACATGAATGAATCTCAGAAACACTATATGTGAAAGAAGCTAGACACAAAAGTACATACTGTGTTATTCTATTTTTATGAAGTTCAAGAACAGGTAAATCTAACATATGGTGCTAACAGAATGGGGCCAGGAATTATCTATAAAAGGAGCGTGAGGGAACATTCTGGGGTAATGAAAGTATCCTATATCTTGATTGGGTGATGTTATCATGGCTGTATATATTTGTCAAAACTTGTCAGATTATTCACTGAAGTACTGTGTTTTACCATATGTAAATTATACCACAAAAAAAGAAAAAAAATTAGAAATTGGAAAAGATGCAAGTTAAAGCTTCGTTCTTAACTGTGTTTTTAACAATAAAAGAGTTAAATAAGGCCCTTGTGCATAGGCCTAGCAACAAGCTGCTGGTTTTCCGTGGGGGGAGAAATGTATTTCTGAAATAATTAGTTTGAAAAGTGAACTTTGAGAACATAACTTGTTTAAGCATGCATGATGTTAAATTACACAGTACTAATAATTCTAAACTCTCTTACAAATTGAACACTAAATATATGCTCTACCCTCCTTCCCATCCCTCAGCATGGTGCCTGTGTAAATGCAATGGACTTGTGGCAATTCACTCCTCTTCATGAGGCAGCTTCAAAGAACAGGGTTGAAGTGTGTTCTCTCCTCCTAAGTTATGGTGCAGATCCAACACTGCTGAATTGTCATAATAAAAGTGCTATAGACTTGGCTCCCACACCACAGTTAAAAGAAAGATTAGCATGTGAGTATAAAATGATGAATGTTCAACCTCGAATATTAAGATACCAATAAACTAAAAATTTGTTCTTTCTCACTGTTTTTAGAAATTTTTAAATAATAGCTATGATACCCTTAGCCATGGGTATCTATTGTTTTTCGTGCTAGCATATTTAGTTGGAGGTTTCTACTCGAGAACTTCTAGTCTTAAGATGCCGTGAAAAGAAAATATATTTGTATTTGTTTTTTCAAGTCAAGTTCAATGCTTTTTATATGTATTAGTCTAGATAGTTGGTATGGGTTTGAAAAGAAAGAATTTAGGTTTTGTTCCTATCTTTGGTGTGAGTTTCTGATTAATTTGCCATGAAGTTACAGTGTTATTTGTAGGATTGCTGTCTTGTAAACATAGTCCCCAGATTTTACCATCTAATATGCTTTGGTATGTAGGCAGTTCTATGGTTTTCGGTCTATAACTGATACAGATGTAGTGAGAAACAGCCACCTGGTTCAGATACAGTATTACTACATAGAAGTAGGAAACTGGTGTTAACATTTGGATTCTTCTGGAACAATAAAGGCTAATGGGTGGTGTCACAAATCTGATGCATGAAAGGAATGTTGAGAAAATACTCTTTCATTTGTTCATCAGTAGGTGGCTCTTAAAAATACTTGATTTTCTGGTCACCAGTTCTCTGATGTGTGAGCAAAATTACCTGCTGCTGCCATGCTAGTGTAGGGACCATGATCACTTTTTGTTTTATTTGTTTACTGAGAAAAATTCTCTGCTTTGGAAAATTCTTAGAACTCTCAGGTCTGGGAATACATTGCAGTACTCTGGGTCCCTACAGACCAAAATAGACCCTGAGTCAGCCATGGGCTAAATCTGTGTATACATTTGGGGATGAATTGGGTCATAACTGAGAAAAGCTGGTATAGCACTGTCTCCCTTTTGGGGGGTTATATTTGGAGAATATCTTCAGAACCTCAATAATTTACATGCTTTTTCTTCATCTAGATGAATTTAAAGGCCACTCGTTGCTGCAGGCTGCACGGGAAGCTGATGTTACACGAATCAAAAAACATCTCTCTCTGGAAATGGTGAATTTCAAGCATCCTCAAACACATGAAACAGCATTGGTAATGTTTCAGATTAAAGTTTTTAAGATGCAATAACCAAAAACATGCTAAACTAATCATAACGTCATACTTCTTTTGATGACACAGAATAACATAATGTCCTACTTTTACTAATAGAATTGTTTTAAAGATTTGTTTTTTTTTAAATTAGTACCTGAACATGTATAAAGAAAAAATTTCAAACAGTACAGAAAAATAGACAACCTCACCCCTCTAAAAGGCAATAGTATTATTCATTTAAGTATCCTTCCAGAAAAAAAAAAACTATTCATATACTGACATATATTATAGGTAGCCTTTTTACTATCATAATAGTACATATCATTTCCTTTTTTGTTACATAAATTGTAAATGCTTGTGATCGAGAATTTTGAACCCACTCAGAGTAATGAAAAAAAAAATAATTCTGCCATCCATATAAAAACCACTTGCTTTTCCTTCCAGTATTATAATTTTTTTCAGAATCAGTCTAAGGTCTGTATATATCCCCTCTATACTGTGTGAATAATGTGTCTATGTGAGTAGAGGCTGCTTCTCAGATAGAGGTAGTAACACTTCTGTGGAGCTGTAACAAAGTAGATTAGAATTGGACAGTCTGTGGAAAAGCAGAAAAGAATGGGATCTAGTAGGGATAAAGTGATGGCAGATAGGGAATGGTGTAATCAGACTGTCTTAGAACTAACGGTTTAAAAGGAACAAAGTCAGTGCTGCTGTATGAATTGCAGAATGTGCTTTGAGTGAGGGAAGAGGACCCTAAGTAAACAAATATGGTTAGGGGCAAATTTAACTCATAGTCCTACTTACCTAGTATCTTGTAGATAATTCATTTTCTTGGTTATTGGTTAATTGCCTTCCTTATGCCATGATGTAAACTATGTGAAGGTCATGTAGGAACCTATCTATAACACATTTTAGGCCTTTTTGCCACTCTAGTTGTAAAAAATATCTAAGCAAAAAAAATGGTAAAGCTGCAGACTAATAAGAAATGCTAGTGCAAATTATCAAGATGGTGCAGAGAAATCTAAAAAGACTGACAGGAAAATTTTCTGGTCTGAAAAGCTAATACTATATATTATTTTCCCTGTAAGTAGTCTGCTATTAAACAACTTATTTCTGTTACTAACGTTAAAACCTACTAGGAGTTAAGTATTGGTGGATAGTTGTGCAGGGAGGGGCAGTATTTTCCAGGCTTCCAGAAATTACAGGTGCTGCCCCAGGATGGGGCTGAGGAGTAGGAGTGCAGTTTTGAGATGAATGTGATCAAGAATTCTTGGAAATAAACTATTTCTATTTTGTGTGCTGCCCTGATAGATAGATGTCCTGGGATGGTAACTCCCGACATACCAAAGGAGCTGTGTTTACCAGTTAGAAATGGTTTTTATTGAGGGCAAAGGAATGATTTTGGTGACAGCAACAACACAGAATGAATCTGAAGCAGTCATGAAGATCAGATAAGCTTTATAATTAATAGGTTAAAGTAAGAGAACAAATTTCGTATGTACTTTGAATTTAGATATATAGAACAACTTAGCTTAACAGTTATCCAGAACTTTTATTCCATGAATTCTCAGGCTTCAATTGAACTTAGTATCTTTACATTTGTTGAACACCTATTGTATAGGAGTATTATCCTGGATATTAGAGATGCAAAGATTTTGGGACATGACCATGAGATACATACTAGGTTTATAACTGGCAAATCCCCACTTCCTGACTCCTTTCCTCTTTGACGTATCATAGATATAGATGCTACAGCCTTCATTGTAGAGCATTTCATCTTCTCCCATTGATTTTGACTAATCCAAGCTCCTTATTCTGTTGAAGCAACTAGTTGAGAAAGAAGTAAATACTAATCTTGGCAGCTATTTGATCCGTGCTGTTACCAAGCAGCCTCCAGAGCTGATAAGTGTCTTTTATTTCTTCATGTAAAGAAACTCCAACCTTTGGGGTGTTTCATTAATTAACCTTTAAAAATAACATAAATACCATGTTATGTGGGAATAGTTTTAAAAGGAGCATTGGTCACAGTAATTTGAATTTTCATCACATCACTATTGACTTTTTCAAAGATGTAGGACAACTGTAAAACTCAACCAGAATATTTAGTAACAGATACCCTCTGGTAAATAGGATTTGCAGGCCCTGCCAGAATTTGGTAACTGTTGTACATTTTATCCAATAGAAAGTCTTTGAGTAGCAAAGTTAGGTCAAAAATAAAACAAAGAAATTAAATAACTTCTTGGTTGTTCTTGATTGGAAACACAAATGTTCTTAAATAAAAATCAGTCTTGTATAGTCCTTGATTAATGCTGCAATTTAAATTATCTAGCATTGTGCTGCCGCATCTCCGTACCCCAAAAGAAAGCAAATATGTGAACTCTTGCTAAGAAAAGGAGCAAACATCAATGAAAAGACTAAAGAGTAAGTATACATTTAGTAATTAAAAATTATTGACCTTTTATTTTTTGGATAATATATTCACTGTCTGGCTGACTTTTTCTTTTTAAGATTCTTGACTCCTCTACACGTGGCATCTGAGAAAGCTCATAATGATGTTGTCGAAGTAGTAGTGAAACATGAAGCAAAGGTATACTTCCTTTTTGGTAATCTTTGGTAATCCAGTGAGTTATTTCCTGTTTAGCAGGTGAAATACCTGGCTTCCTAAACTGTATTCTCTCTCACGAGTGCTATTTCTTTCGTCTTAATCTATACTTAAAAATAGACTAGCAGGTACTTTTCCTTATCTGATTTTTTGCTAGGAAACCTAAGGATTTATTCAAAAGTACATGCCTTAAATACATGCTTCCTTCTCCATTCCTGTTACCCACACCCCACTGGTCAAGTTTACCTTTGAGGTCTTTTTTTAACAATACTCTTGAGAATATCCTCAGCTGGAGACACACTGATTCTGACCCATCATCTCCAGTCTCCTCTCACTCATGTCTTCTGTTCCTTGGTTACCATGATACTCTTGTTATCCCCAGCCACAGTCTTTCTTACTGTCTGTTATTTCTGTGACTAAGCCAAAGGACTTGGAACAGAAGGAAGTAAATTATTTAAAAAATTCGACTCCCCATTCATAGCTCCCCATATTGGGAAGTCAGTATTCTTTAGTTGACATTTGTATACAAAGCATTTTATTCTTAGAATACTTATGTTTTCATCAGGCTAGAGATCATCACTTGTTACCCAGGAACTTTAAAAAATACCACTCAGTAAAAGATACACATGGCATCCCAGATTGGAAGAGATGACAGTCATCTAATTCAACAGCTCTCACAGTTTTTAGCCACAGAACCTTGCCTTTTCCAAACAGAATCTTGAGTAGAAACTCATTATGTAACAAAGAATGGAGCTGCTCTGAATGAAAGGAAAAGAAAGGAGTAGAGACCCTTTAGCCCTTGGGTGGCCCCAAGGCTCTTCCCTAAATGTGCTTTGCCAGAATAGTTTTCTGATCTGTCCTTCTGTGGGATCCCACTCAAGGAATCACTCAGAATTCTTTCTACAATTTCTTGTTTGTGTTTCCTTTCACTGTTCTAATTTCTCTTTGATTTGGGGGAATTCTTGATAATGTATAATCTCAGTCTTTCCTATTGTAAATTACTGAATAAAATAAAGTTTATTTCTGCTTGACTGCTTGGCATATCTCGTCTGTTCTATAACTTTTCATAGGTTGCTTTTTTCATACATGTGGTGCATTACTAGAAGAATATCTGGATACATACTAAATTTGAGTTGTGAAACTCAACGAAGCAATCTTGATGAGGGTGACAAACTATCCAGGTTTGTTCAGGAACTGTGGGATTTCCAGAAACAGGACTTTCGGTGCTAAAACCAGAGAAATCCCAGGCAAACCAGGACAAGTTTGTCACCCTGATCTTCACACAAAGTGGTACCCAAATAAAGTCAAGTGGGATGTATTTCACATTTCAGTGAGTTTTGTTTTGGGAATAAATAGATTAATTGTCCTGAGCATTTTAAATCAGTTTTCAGTTTCCAAAAGCATGGAGACTAGCTCTCTATAATCTAGTTTGAGATTCATTGAGAAAGTCTTAATATATTCCTGTTCAAATATTCTCCAATTCTATGAATATGAATTGGACGTGTCTCAAATCACACTAGTGGCCACAGGATTGATTACTGAGGAACTTAATTTCTCACTTATGTTTAAAGAATTACTTCCCTGGTAGGGAGGGGTGCAGGTAGAGATGAGATGGGGGAATTAACATTTTACTATGTTGTTTTATTACATACCCATCAGTTTCTCCCTCTGTCCATACGTGTATATATACATATTACATATTTCAGAATAGTTTGCAAATTGCTATACACTTCTCCCTAAATATTTCCATATAGGCATTATCTAGAGGTCAGTATTTGTGTACAGGTTTTTGGTGGGATCTAAAACTTATGTGCACTGAAATGCACAAATCTTAAATGTACATTTGCTGAGTTTTGACTAACGCATACACCTGTGTAACCAAAACTTACCAAGATATAAAATGTTATTTCATGGCAGAAGCAGGGCCCCATCCAAGGCAATCTCCACCCATAAGGCAACAACCATTTTGATGATTTCCTATATAGATTAGATTTGCCTGTTCTAGGCCTTCATGTCTATGGAATCATACAATACATACTCAGTGTAAGGCTTTCTCTTCAGTATATTTTGGAGATTGATCCATGTACCAATAGCTTGTTCCTTTTTATTGCTTAGAAGTATTCTGTTGTGTAAATGTATGTGATGTGTTTGTGTATCTATACAGATTATATTTGGATGATTAAAAAAGGTAGAAGATTAAGCCGATAGGAATAAATGTTTTCAATGCTAACTTAGTCTCTGGCTTTGTTACTGTCGTGTATCTTGAGGGTTAGTCTCCGCGTTTCTGGACTTCAGAGATCTTTAAAAACACACGGATTAAACTTTTTTAGGCAGTGTCTGCCTCAAAATGCAGTAAATTTACTAATACTTGAATGTCAAACACAACTGTTATTCAACATTTCCTGCTTTTAACCCAAAAAAAGGTCTTTTCTGGTATCGGCCTTCATGAGTTAGTGAATTTATGCTCTAGATTTGAGCAAAAACACTTGTTTTGGCACCAGATAAGAGGCTTCATAAGAGAATAATTGGGATTTTTAAATCAGTAGCAAGTGTTAAATTCATAATTGGATGGTTTTAAGTTTTGTGTTGCAGGCTAATTTTGGCTTTTTCTGCATTGTTAAGGTTAATGCTCTGGATAATCTTGGTCAGACTTCTCTGCACAGAGCCGCACATTGTGGTCATCTGCAAACCTGCCGCCTACTCCTGAGCTATGGGTGTGATCCTAACATCATATCCCTTCAGGGCTTTACTGCCTTACAGATGGGAAATGAAAACGTGCAGCAACTTCTTCAAGGTATTAAATGCTTTCATGAAATCAACTTTTTAAAATTATCCTTTAGGGGCGCCTGGGTGGCTCAGTCGGTTGAGCGTCCGACTTCGGCTCAGGTCATGATCTCACGGTCCGTGAGTTCGAGCCCTGTGTCAAGCTCTGTGCTTGACAGCTCAGAGCATGGAGCCTGCTTTGGATTCTGTGTGTCCCTTTCTCTCTGACCGTCCCCCGTTCATGCTCTCTCTCTGTCTCAAAAATAAATACGTGTTAAAAAATAATAATAAAAATAAAAATAAAATTATCCTTTAAATTTTTTCACATATTACATGGGAGTTGGTAGTAAAAAGAAAATGTAGACTATTTGGCTGTTATTTCATAACTTTTTCTACTCAGTGCTGCAGATGTCATGAAGTCTTAGTTATGATTTTCCAGTAGTGTTTTCTGCCCAGTTTCTCTTAAGTTTTTATCTAGAAAATGTTTAAGAGTGAGCTATAATAGTTGCTATTTCTTTAAAGAAAGGAAAACATAAAAAGGTAGGTGTCTCTTAGTTGATCCATAATGATAAATAATACTCTAAAGACTGGCCCTACCTCTTCGCTGTTTTATTATCTCCTTTATATATGAGGCATGTAGAATTTGTACCAGGTAACCAACTATTTGACTTAATAAAACATTTATTGAATCCCTGCATATTCATTACATTTTTAAATATTTAGATCAAATATCTACATTATGCCTAGGTTATACGTTTCAGCCTAGAAATCTGGTCCCGTAAATTTGAAAGTGACTTTGACATCTCAGGGCTCAAATGAGAAGAAATCTAACAGATCAAGCCTCTTATATCTTTAACAGTTACTTTTGATGATCCTTATGCCTGTGGTCTTAGAAACCAGCTTTTGAGAAAAACACTGAATAGATGAAGGCAGGTTGGTAAAACCTCCTGGAAACTGCCAAAGCTGAACTAACTACAAGACTCTTTGAAGATTCTCTTTAGTTCCCCGTATACGATATGTTTGTTCTGGTGTCAGGTTTGGGGTTATAACACTGGTCCTATTCACTTGCATAGTGTTGGACATTTACAGTCTTGCTAGTTTTATGCTAAGCAATTTCTTATCTTTCCAGCGAGTTTCTTAAATTGTCAAAGTAGAATTTCCAGGTCAAAGGATAACATGTAATTGTTGAATCATCTTCTAGAAAGGTTTTTAAGTACCATTTTATACTCCTACTGACAGTGTATGACAAGACCTGTTTGTCAGCGCTAGTATGATTCTTAATCTTTTCGTTGGGTGAATGTGTGTGAATTTCAGAAGTAATAGATGCTTTTTTTTAATGCAAAATATAGAAATATTGTCAGGGTAGCCTCCCCCATTTCCACCTTGCCCACTAATGGATAAAAAAGAAAAATCTAGTATCGCAGTATTTTAATTTGCATTTCTAAGATACAGGTTGCAGTATTTTTTCCTTTTTTTTTTTTTATTTGCCTTCATAATTTTAATGTTATGTTATTGCCTGACATATTTTTCCTAACTGATTTGGGTCCTGCCTTGGTGTACTACTCTAAGATGCTTTTTTACTCCAGGTATAAAAATATTCACTTAGATTGTCTTTGAGTATTTTTAAGGTTTAATTTTTTATCCTTCAGTCTTCAATCCATTGGAATTTTTGTTCTAAGATACAAAGTACATGTTTTCTTTCTTTTCTATGAGATTTTAAGTGAGCTATAAAACAAAATTTCAGACCTGAAGATGACTTTAGTTATCTTCTAGTCCATCTTTTCTCTTTTTAGAACTGAAAAAATCTGAGGCCCTTCACCCCAGTTCAGATAGCTAGTTAAGGGCAGAACCATGGTTAGATCTCTGGCCATTGCTCTCCTAATGTAAAGCTTTTCCACCATCCAGTGGCCTTGGTTGTAGAATATGCCATCTTTCATCTATTTTACATTCCGTTATATTGTTTAAATCACAGTTTATAGTTGTTATTTGCATTTACATACATTTTGCCTGTTTATATGTTTAATGTTTCCCAAAATTCTTTTTTCGTCTCGAAAAAGTTCTTAACAGTGTCTTAATGGTTTTCCCCTACTACCTTGGAGATTTATTATGTAATCTACCAAACTGCAAAAAGAACTTTACTTTGAGATAAGATGCCTCCCTTAAAGCTTGGTCCTGCTTTCTAAATAAGAGCTAATCACTCTTTCCTTCTCTGTTTTTAGAGGGCATCCCATTAGGCAATTCAGAGGCAGACAGACAATTGCTGGAAGCTGCAAAGGCTGGCGATGTAGAAACTGTAAAAGTAAGATACGATCTTGTGTTTTTGTTAACTTTTGGGTTTTATTTTCACGGTGTTTAATGTATCTGTACTGTTGTAATGAAGAGCCTAGTTATGTATATGTGCCTTGTTTTAAAAGGTAAATAATGAGGGACAGCTGGGTGGCTTAGTCGGTTAAGCGTCCAGCTCTTGATTCCAGCTCAGGTCATGATCTCACAGTTCATGAAATTGAGCTGACAGCACAGAGATTCCCACTCTCCATCTCTCTCTGCTCCTCCCCCATTCACAGTCTCTCTCAAATTAAAAAAGACAAAACCCTTAAAAAAAAAAAAAAAAGGTAAATAATGATAATCTAGTTCTTCTCTCCAAGTAAGGATCATTGTGCAATGAAAGAAACTTTAGTTTCACATGCATCTCAGTAAATACCTCACAATCACAAACTTAATTAAGTAAACTGCATGTTTATGGAAATACATTTTGTCTAAAGCACCTATTCATTTGTCCCTTTAAAAGAATAAGATACCAAATTATTGTCCATTGTTTACATATGACACATAAAACAGGAATGGGGAAAAGAACGAAACAGTGTGTCACTGTGTCTACGTATTTCTTCTGGTTTCATTTCTTTGCCCTTTTCTACCACTGTGTTGTCACTTTTCGGATCCACTGTCTCCTAATAATCTTCAGTTCATCTAGCCAACTTCAGTTCGTATGCGGCCCATCTCCTGTGGTTATCCTCTGTTGAATTACCCTTCTTCACATTTTGCTTTACTTTTTACCATAGAGTCATATGTAGTAGTTGAATGCCTGTACCAGATATTTCTGTTACCTACAGAAATTGCATATCCCAGTAAATAACTCGGAGCCTAACATTCTGAAAGAGCAAGACTATTTTTCAATTCACCTAATATAGGTTAAAATTAACATGTTTTATGAATTAAATAATTCTTCAGTAACGCAATGGGTGTTATTTTTTCACTGTTGCCCTCAGACTTTTTCAAAAACAGTACTGGTCCTATTTGAGGGAACAGTGATAGGTAATAAGTTTTATAAACGAAATTTGTTGATGTGTGACAGAAGTAGCCAAATAAAACAATTTCACTGTGTTTCTTTTGTGTCCTCAATCCTGAACAGACTCACCACACAAAGATTTCCTGAGAATGAAATATGTTGGTGGCATCTGAACTTGAGCTCTAAGGAAACTTATTCACTGTCCTTTTAAATATAAAAGAGACCTCTGAAAGTTGATTTAAATGTGCACGTAATCTTTTCCTGCTGCTTTATGTGGGTAGATAGTAGTATAATCATCTCCAAGTAACTTTAGATTTTATTTTTTAAATAATTTCATTTTTCAAAGAAAAAAACACCACTATAATGCAGTCTTATTGTTTGATATGTTTTATATTTACATTCTCATTCATTTAAGTAGGAGGTTAAATAAGATGCTGAAAGGAGGACTTGGTTTCTATTACTGAATACTGCTGACTTATAGAAAAACAAGTCACTTGAGTTAAAAGTAGTGAGCTGGTTCTTTTTTTTCTGGAAAAGTGATTAAAAAAGTAAAAGCAAGGTGCCTGGGTGATTAGTCAGTTAAGCATCCAGCTCTTGGTTTCAGCTCAGGTCACGATTTCACAGTTCGTGAGTATAAGCCCTGCCCCACACCAGGCTCTGCACTGGTGGCACAGAGCCTACTTGGGATTCTCTCTCTCTCCCCCTCTCTGCCCTTCTGCTCGCACTAGCACTCTCGCGCGCTCTCTCTGTCTCAAAATAAATAAACACTTAAAAAAAATTAAAGGCAGGGCTCCTGCGTGGCTCAGTCAGTTAAGCATTGACTCTTGATTTTGGCTCAGGTCATGATCTCACAGGTTTGTGGGATCAAGCCCTGAGTCAGGCTCTGCTCTGACAGCATGGAGCCTGTTTGGGATTCTCTGTCTCCCTCTCTCTCTCTGCCCCTCCCCTGTGCACATGCTCTTGCTCACTCATTCTCTCAGAATAAATAAATAAACTTTAAAAAAAATTAAAGTCAACTAGTTAAAGGGCTACCAGCTGATTTGAGTGGGAGTGAGGGTGCTGGGTTAATTTTAAACCCTTGGGGCGCCTGGGTGATTCAGTCAGTTAAGTGTCCAACTTCAGCTCAGGTCATGATCTCACAGTTTGTGAGTTCAAGCCCCACGTTGGGCTCTGTCCTGACAGCTTGGAGCCCGGAGCCTGCTTTGGATTCTGTGTATCCCTCTCTCTGCCCCTCGCCCACTCGTGCTCGCTCGCACATTCTCTCTCTCTCTCTCTCTCTCAAAAATAAACATTAAAAAAATTGTTAAGCATTCATTCACTTACATATATTCAAGAGCATAAAGCTATATCTGGTATATATAATAGTGGAGACTAGACTTTGTTTTTGTAAAGATAAAAGGAGTCCAGAGCAAGAAAGAGATAAAGAGAAGAGATGGGGGCAGGAATTGGACTTAGAGAACAAAATAATGCCATTGGATTGAGGAGAGCCCTTCCTTTCTCATTCTCTGGGAATAAGCATTAGGCCATCTTCACTTAATCTCTGCTTTTAAAATCACCTGATGGTAATTTATTTCCACAGCCTTCCTAGTCCTTATCTGTCCGTAGACAGGGGACTTGGTGTGAATCACTGGGACAGTGACATCTGCATATTACCCAGTGAACACTCAATTATGTGTTCAGTTGTGTTTGTTTAAATACATCAGGCTAGATATTTCTTCCTAGGTGTTAGAAAACTTGTCTCAGAGTATACAAAACTAAACCGAGAGGTAGGGAGTAAAGCGGCTGGTGATAACTACCCAAACTAGCAGCACATGGCACATGTATTAAAAATACTCATTTTTCAAAGCCGTGAAATACTGTCTCAAATGCAACACTGAATCTGTAGATCTGTCAGCCTCTTGTTTGAAAGTGTAAAAAAGCTTTATCAGTCCTCTGATTAAACCCCCTGAAGTTAAACCCATGGATAGCTACCTACTTTGGTTTATTAGGCTTAAGTTATCCCTGCTTTTAAGGTAGGATAGTAAAAAGTAAGAGTTTTTACTAATATTGATATTCTTTGGACTTTTTTTAAGCACCACAATTTATTATGTTTCTTTTTTCCCCCAAACATTTGTACTTTTCATACAAGCATGAATAAAAATGTTATTCTTACAGCTTTTCTCATTTAGGCTTCCTCATCTAAAGCAAAGAACACAAAAAAATTATTTGACTCTTTTCTTAATTTTCCCGAGGATTATAAGTGTAGTTCCTTGACTACAAGCATCACCTGGGAACTTGTTAGAAATGCAGGTTCTCAGGCCTTACCCCAGACACACTGAATTAGAAAATCTGGAGATAGGATCCAGTACGCACGAAAATTTGAGAACCCCTGTCTAGAGCAGTACTTCTAGAACTTGTAGCACTTCAGACTTTAGTGTGCTTACAGATCATCTCGGGATTTTGTTAAAATGCAGGCTCTGGCTCCATAGATGAGGGTCTGAAATTCTGCATTTGTAACAAAACCCAGGTGATGCCAATACTTCTGTGACCCGGTCTACCTCTATGTATATTTGCCATGAACGATTGCTGATAATTGGTACTTTAGATTACCTTTGTGTAAATAGTAGTAGTGATAATGATAAAATTTACCCACTAGCTTTAGCCTCATCTTTAGGCATAGATGAGAGGACCAGAGGGATGGATTCCCTATAAATGACAAGGTAAAATAAGAATATAATTCCCTTTAAATGACAAGGTAAAATAATGGGGCGTGTGGGTGGCTCAGTCAGTTGGGTGTCCAACTCTTAATGTCTCAGGCTATGATCCCAGGGTCGTGAGATTGAGCCCTGTGTGGGGCTCTGCGCTGACAGTGCAGAGCTTGGGATTCTCTCTCTGCCTTTCTAACTGCCCCTCCCCAGCTCTCTCTCAAAATAAATAAATTTAAAAAAAGAAAATAAGTAGTTTCTGAGAATACTGATTTAATGAGACAAGAAAATAAATCAGACATTTGAAGTTTCTACTAAATGAAAACAAGAAGTCAGGGTAGCCAGCATCATGTGTGTACTGTGTTCCATCCTACAGAAATTGTGCACCGTTCAGAGTGTCAACTGCAGAGACATTGAAGGGCGTCAGTCTACACCACTCCATTTTGCAGCTGGCTACAATAGGGTGTCTGTGGTGGAGTATCTGCTGCAGCACGGAGCTGATGTGCATGCTAAAGATAAAGGGCAAGTACCAAGAATTGCTGCGGCCTCTTTTCCTTTATCTGACCTTTCTAGGAAAGTGTGAAAAAAATTTGTTTAGAAAATCTTTTTCGGATAGTTGGGTCGGTAGCGCTTTTATTTTCAGAGAAGTCTGTTACCTAACACTGGCTTAAATGTAGCTTCTTAATTTCAGTTAAGATTTTACGAGGGATCTGGGGCGCCTGGGTGGTTCAGTCGGTTGAGCGTCTGTCTCTTGATTTGGGCTCGGGTCATGGTCCTAGGGTTCTGGGATCAAGCCCCATATCGAGATTCTCTCTCCCTCTGCCCCTCCCCTGCTCGCACACTCTTCTCTGTCTCTCTAAAAATAATAAGTAAGTAAATAGATTTTATAATGGTTAGCATTTATATAAAGCCTTATTTGTATAATGCTTTGTAATCTTATAATGACTAAGGACATGAGTGTGTTTGATTTTTAATATAGTGAATTTTTCAGTATGCATTGAGGATATTTGAATTCTTCGTGTGTATTTTTCTTTAGAAGTATACAGTTCTCAATTCTAGATAGTCTACAGGTGTTTGTTATATTCTGTGCAATTTAAAAAATTTTTTAAATTTCCTCCCAGACCCTCCAAAAATAATTCCATTTCTGTTTTCAAAAAATTTACGTTCTATAAAATAATAATAAGCAGTGTAATCTCTTATGCAATTCAAAAAATGTGTCAGGGGTGCCTGGGTGACTCAGTCAGTTGAGCGTCTGACTTCGGCTTAGGTCATGATCTCACGGTCTGTGAGTTCGAGCCCCGCATTGGGCTCTGTGCTGACAGCTCAGAGCCTGGGCCTGCTTTGGATTCTGTCTCCTCTCTCTCTGCCCCTCCCCCACTCGCGCGCGCGCTCTCTCTCTGTCAAAAAAAAAAAAATAAACTTTAAAAACCTTTTAAAATAATAAAATAAAAGGAAATATATCAGTTATATGTAATTTTAAGTTAAATCTGTCTTTGTGGGGGCGCCTGGGTGGTGCCATTGGTTGAGTGTCCGACTTCGGCTCAGGTCACAATCTCAACGTTCGTGGGCTTGAGCCCCGCATAGGCTTTGTGCCAACAGCAAGGAGCCTGCTTCAGATTCTCTGTCCCTCCCCTGCTTGCGCTCTCTCTCGAAATAAATAAATATCGAAAGATAAATAAATAGGAGTGCCTGAGTGGCTCAGTCAGTTGAGCGTCTGCTTTTAGCTCAGGTCATGATCTCGTGGTTCACAAGTTCGAACCCTGTGTCAGGCTCTGTGCTGACAGCTCAGAGCCTGGAGCCTGCTTTGGATTCTGTGTCTCCCTCCCTCTCTCTCTCTGCTCCTCCCCTGCTTGTGCATGCGCTCGCTTTCCCTCTTGCTCACTCTCTCAAAAATAAGCATTTAAGGCAAACCATAAGAGACTCTTCAAAACTGAGAATAAACTGAGGGTTGATGGGGGGTGGAAGGGAGGGGAAAGTGGGCGATGGACATTGAGGAGGGCACCTGTTGGGATGAGCACTGGGTGTTGTATGGAAACCAACTTGACAATAAACTTCATATTAAAATAAATAAACTTTTTAAAAGATTTTTTTAATAAAAATTAAATATATATATATATATCTTTGTGTTGCATTCCTTATGTAATTTTTCATTTCAGAGGCCTTGTACCTTTGCACAATGCATGTTCTTATGGACATTATGAAGTTGCAGAACTTCTTGTTAAGCATGGAGCAGTAGTTAATGTAGCTGATTTATGGAAATTTACACCTTTACATGAAGCTGCAGCAAAAGGAAAGTATGAAATTTGCAAACTCCTACTCCAGGTATATTTGCTTACTGTGGACTGGGTTTATTACATAGAATATGTTTATATTTCTAATAACTTTTAATATAAACTTAAACTTGTAAAGGAGTATGAAACAGAGCTAATTCTCTACCTCAGTTTCAGAATAAATGTCATGAACACTTGTATATCTTAATCTGCTAGGATGTTTACCACACACAGATTTATTATATAAAGTCAGCTATCTTCATGTAACAGTTCTCTGATGATTGTCTTAATTTTTCCTATATAGTACTTTAGCCTCAAGACATTTGATGGATTATGTAATTTATAAGCCAGATTTATTTGGCACTAATAAAAGTGATAGTACCTGGTTTAATACAGGTACCAGTGTAGATATTTTACACTAAAAACAAAAGTTAGAGCACTTGGCTGGCTCAGTCGGTAGAGCATATGACTCAATTAAATCTATACTTTATGTCAGTGTTCGTGAAAATTAAAAATAGCATACATGAAAGTCAGTTGTTAATGAAATACTACCTTATTTTGAACATAATGTACAATTTTTATTAAATTGCATTATAGGGGTCCCTGGGTGGCTCAGTTGGTAGAGCTTGCGACTCTTGATCCCAGGGTTGTGAGTTCAAGCCCCAAGTTGGATGTGGAGCCTACTTTAAAAAAATAAAATAATAATAGTAATAATTTAATTGCATTATTAAAGCCCAATAATATTTAACTGCCTCTGTATTCTTTTTATTATAATTTTCTGTGTACTAAATCAAATATAACAACCATGTTCATCTTTAAGGTAGAGTCTCTCCATACAAAATAGGATAGGTTTTTTGGTATAGTTACATTGACTATTCTCTTCTTGACTAAGGGCAAACTTAAGCTAGTACCCCTTTGTCTATTTTTCACATGCCCAGCATGGTGCAGACCCTACAAAGAAAAACAGGGATGGAAATACTCCTTTGGATCTTGTTAAAGATGGAGATACAGACATCCAAGATCTGCTTCGGGGAGACGCAGCTTTGTTAGATGCTGCCAAGAAGGGTTGTTTAGCCAGAGTAAAGAAGTTGTCTTCTCCTGATAACGTAAATTGCCGTGATACCCAAGGCCGACATTCAACACCTTTACATTTAGCAGGTAAGTGAATGAAGTTGCATACCTTTAAGCTGGTGACATCTAAGATTCATTTTATCGGAGTAAAATATTTCCTGCAAGTAAATTTAAAAGATGCAACTCAGATGTCTTCTTTTACCACCGTTATACCGGAGTATATTTGTACAGGGCAACTGTATTTCATGTTCACTTTAGTGCTAGTGTGTTTCATTCGGTAAGAACAATTGAAAGAGGCTCTGCTGGTCACTATGATTTTTAAATCCTCTTTGGTGATTGAGTTTTGGCCATATAAACTTGAAAAATTAGCCTGCTTGAGCCAGCTTTCCTCCTCGTGCTAAAGCTCTCCACTCTTGGGGTAGCTATTAAGCACAAGCAGAAAAAAATCTCAAGACTAAAAAGTTACATAAGCCTATTGCCAAAGTAATTTGTTGTATTTGCTAGTCCTGCCGTAGGAAGGTACTGGAGGCTTCAACAACAAACTTTTTTTCTCACAGTCTGGAGATCAAGGTGTCGGCAGGATTAGTCTCTCCTTGGGCTGCAGATGGCCACCTTCTTACTGTGTCGTCACATGGCCTTTTCTCTGTTGTGTGCACATGCCTGGTGTCTCTCACAGTATGTCCTAATCTCCTCTTATAAGGACACCAGCCAGCTT
Source organism: Panthera uncia (assembly GCF_023721935.1). Classification (NCBI taxonomy): domain Eukaryota; kingdom Metazoa; phylum Chordata; class Mammalia; order Carnivora; family Felidae; genus Panthera; species Panthera uncia. The sequence continues at coordinate 50,270,694 of NC_064818.1, forward strand.
GGATTAGGACCTTCCCTACCAGCCTCATTTTAACATAATTACCTCTTTCAAGACCTCATCTCCAAATACAGTCCCATTCTAAGGTACTGATGGTTAGAGCTCCAACATAGGAATTTGGGAGACAGTTGAGCACATAACATTTTTACAAGTTTTCACTCATGAAATGGGCACAGTGCAGTTGTTTTTTAGTGCAGGTGTACAGCCTGGTTTCTTTAGCGGCGTGGAAGATGCTAGGGAACGGGCCATTAAAATCCCTGAACTTAAGCTATTGCTTCATTGGTGTCACATTAAAGGCATAATTTGACTCATACAAGGTTATCTAAATATACATAGTTTAGAAAGAAAAATAAATCAGAGAAAAAAGTAATGCAGGTGTTTCTTCCACTTTGTGTAATATGGGAGATGGATGTCTACTCTTATTTTTTTTTCCTCTCTCTCTCTCAGTTTATGTTAGTCTCATAGTGTGAATAACTGAGTGTGCTCTTAGTATTTAAAAGACAATTTGGGGGATGCCTGGGTGGCTCCGACTGGGTTAAGCATCCAGCTTATGGCTCAGGTCATGATCTCGTGGTTCGTGAGTTTGAGCCCCACGTTGGGCTCTGTGCTGACAACCTGGAGCTTGCTTCAGATTCTGTGATTCCCTCTCTCTGTGCCCCTCCCCCGCTCATGTTCTGTCTTTCTCTGTCTCTCGAAAAATAAACGTTAAAAAAAATTTTTTTAAGACAATTTTGGTGATATGTGATTTTTACCTTTAAACTCTCACCACCTGTAAGTTGGGACCCCACTGTCCAAGGAAAAGAATTACTCTATGTCTTTAGAGAATTTTGGAAGTGATAACCACAAGCGCTAACATGATGACAAAAAGCTTTTATACTTCCACTGGTAATCAGTTTTTCATCCATACAAGACAGGATGTGATGTGACATCCGATTTGAATTATGCTGTGTATATTTATTTATATTAGCTCTTCTGTATCTTTATGGTAGCTTATCTAGAACATTTAACAATAACTATTTAAATCTGTGTTGTCTTTGTAAGTGGTAAATAAGTTGTATATGCAAAACATTTCTGCCTACTTGTGCAGTTTTATAACTTGAGACCTGAAAGAACTTTTGGATTCATTGTAATACTTAGTTTATGGTAGTTCTGTGGTTTTGTTTCTCCCTTCTTGATCTTAAATGTTTTGGCTTTAAATCCTTTAGCAAAAGAATAAAAGCTACAAAAAAATAAATGTGAATAAGATATTTTGAACTATTTTAAAGTTTCAAGTGATACCTGGTTTTATGTTGGCAAAGTTCCCAATTTGCTTTCAATCTATGATTGTGTGTCAAATAAAATATACTTTACCATAAGACTATGTACTAAGGTAACTAACAGTTCCCAGTATGACAGCTAAGAAGTTATGGTATATTTATAAAATGTGGCTTTAGCAACATTAGGTTCTACTATCAGACATGCACAGATGTATATCCCTAAGATCTCACTCTACAAAAAGCATGTCTTTGCAGCCTTCCGGGAAAATGGAGTCTTGAGACCCATGCTGGTGTGCTGTCTCCTATTCTGCTGGCCACTTGTGTTTCTAACTTGGCTTTTATATGCTTAAATGCCTTATATGCTTGTAGCCCTTGAGACCATGTACCTGAGTACAGGAAGTTGTATATAACAACCATAAAGGCAGGGACTTAGGTAGAAGGTTTTAAAAGGAAAGATATTAGCAAATCAGTCAGTATAACTTTTGAGAGTCTGTGGAAGGCATATCACTGAAAGCTTCCAACTTGAGACCAGTGGGCAGTTTTTTTCATAAGATAAATTTTTAATATATTCTAGTGGAGAATTTTAGATTTCTGTAAACTTGCTTTATTTTTCAAAGCATGTCTATGCTTTTTATATAGATATATACAGACACGTAAATTTAATTTTTTATAATAACAAGTGGAAGTAATTTTAATTCTTTTCTAAATTAGCCGGTTATAATAATTTAGAAGTTGCAGAGTATTTGTTGCAACATGGAGCCGATGTGAATGCCCAAGACAAAGGAGGACTTATTCCTTTACATAATGCAGCATCTTATGGGGTAAGTTCTTTTATATTACCTTTAAAAAAATCTCTAAAATTTTCAGGGCGCATGAATGGCTCAGTCAGGCGACTGACTTCGGCTCAGATCATGATCTCACAGTTCATGGATTCAAGCCCAAGTTGGGCTCTGTGCTGACAGCTCAGAGCCTGGAGCCTGCTTTGGATTCTCTCTCTCTTTCCCTCTCTCTCTCTCTCTCTCTCTCTCTCTCTCTGCCCCTCCCCCACTCACACTCTGTCTCTCAAAAATAAATGTTAAAAAATTTTTTTTTAATCTCTAAAATTTTCAAAGTGGAAATCAATATTGCAGTTCTCAAAGGGCATTTAGTTTGACTTTTTCATTTTATAGAGGAATAAATATGAGGGCTAAAGAGATTAAATAATGTCCAGGTTTCAATTCTGAATCCGTTGTAAGCTTGCTGTGTGACATGCAGCATATTTGTCATTCATTTTATTATCTTCCTTAGCACCTCTTATTTTCAGTGAGATGCTAATGATTTTGTTTATTTGTTGGTACCAGGAAAACCACTGGGACTCCTAAGAGTCCATAGAGATTCAGGTGCATTGTTCCTGAGTTTATAACAGCCCTAAATATTACAATTAGTATTGACCATTTTCAGTAGGTGTAGTTTGAATAATTGGGGAAGGTTGCTGGTTTCTAAACTGATGTCCAGCAGTTATAACACTTGGATAAATGAGAAGTTGTTTAAGTCGCATTCATTTATTTAGTTCCTGTCCTGTGTAGAATTCTTAAATGTTTTCTGATTTCTCAAGTTATTAAAATGTCTATTGTAAATTTTAATCAGCTACCCATAAATTATGATGTTGGAGAGAAACACGATTTTTTTTTTCATTTCCAGAGTAGGTTTGAAAATATGGAAAAATAAGTATGTAGCTAGTTTCTTCTTAGGAACTAAAATGTGATAACATTTCAGACTGTAACAGGAGTATTTTCTTTTACAGCATGTAGATGTAGCAGCTTTACTAATAAAGTATAATGCGTGTGTCAATGCTACGGACAAGTGGGCTTTCACACCTTTGCATGAAGCAGCCCAAAAGGGACGAACACAGCTTTGTGCTTTGCTGTTGGCCCACGGAGCCGACCCTACTCTTAAAAATCAGGAAGGACAAACGCCTTTAGATTTAGTTTCAGTAAGTGATGGACTCTGAAAAATCTCAGTGCTTTTCTTAACTTTTTAATGTTTGCTTGGTACATATAAAATATCTTTATGGTGAATGTGGCAAAATCTTTTTTTAGCTCAGTTTAAATATAGGATTTCTTTGGTATTAAAATGTAATATGTAAATAATAGGACTATCAATAAGCTATTGTATCCTGAGTGCCTTTGGAAATAGGAAAAAGAAGTACGAGGTATAGCTGCTTACGTTAATTTGGAAATAAAATTTCCAAATACAGGCCCTCAGTGAAGGCTGTTAAGGGGCATACTGTGCAAGGTCACATAGGACACTGGTCTTGATGAATTTCCCCTCATTGCCCTCAGGGTGCTGCAGCCACAAAGCCTGCTTCTTGTCAGGATTCTAGTTCCTCCCACACTGCCTGTTCCCAGAGTTCCGGTTCTGTGCTTACCTCCCCAAAAGTGTTCAGAAAACAAGCTTGTTCCTTAAGTTTTTTGGGTTGTGGTCCCCCCCCCCCCCCCCCCCCCCCCCCCCCCCCCCCCGCCAAGGGAACTCATGTAGGAGTCTCTGTTGTAGCCTCCACTTCCTCTTTGGCCAGTGTGACACAGGCTCCTCTCTCACCTCTACCACTGAGGAAATTGGCCAGGGCACTGGAGGGAAAGAGAGAAGAAATTCTTGTTGAGATATAAAGGAAAAGCAGTCTCTTAGATTGCTTTCTACTGAGAGAGATTTCACTGTCACAGGTTACACTGAGAAGCTGATTCAGTTCAGCTTCATTGGGGGTTAAGTAGATTTTTCTTAGCAGGCTGACAGCCCAACCATATTTGCAACATTTCTTCAGGGAAGTGTCCTTCCAATCCCAAACTACCTTGGGAACGCACTTTTCTAATTCATTCCACCCATCTGTTAGTCCACCAGACATAATTGACATGAAACAAAGTGTTCTAGAGAACAGGTGTGGGCTTTAGAGCCCAACAGACTTGCCTTAGAATTCTGGCTACCACTTAAAGATGTACGGTCTTTCACCTTGCCTAATCTCTAAGCCTCAGTCATGTCATCTATAATGGGGGTGAAATGTCTGGTTAAGGGGTGCCTGGCCAGCTGTCAGAAGAGCATGCAGCTCTTAATCTGAAGGTTGTGAGTTCGAGCCCCACATTGGGTGTAGCGATTACTTAAAAATAAAATTTTTAAAAAGAGAGAGAGAGAGAGAGAGAGAGAGAGAGAGAGAGTGTGTGTGTGTGTGTGTGTGTGTGTGTGTGTGTGTGTCTGGTTAATACAAGAATTAAGGTAATGTACTTAAAGTCTCAGGCATGATAGCAGATACATAAAAAGCACCCCATAGATGATGCTAATATTATTTTAAAATGTGGGTGCCGTGGAAGTCCTCAGACTTGGGAAGAAAAAAGATAAGGATTAAAATAGGCAATATAAATGTGACTAACCATGAAAACAAGTACTGATTTACTTCTTGCTATTAGTGTCTTGAGCATTGTGAAAAAAAAATACTATATGTCACTAATTAAGCAAATTAAAGCTAGTAAGTTTGAGGATTTTTTTCCCATACTAGTAGATTTGATTAAAATTATTATCTTTGTTTTCTCCCCCCCAAAAATAACTCAATTTTAAGGATGTATCACTGAATATTTTCCAGGAAATGTAAATACACCATGTAGATTCAAGTTCCATGTAGATTGAATAAGAGTAAAACCTTGGTTTGGGAGCATAATTTGTTCCAGAAACATGCTTACAATCCAGAGCACTTGTATATTAAAGCGGATTTCAAGAACCATTGGCTCCGTTTTGATCATGTGATGTTCAGCGTCATGTACTGCTCATCTTGAGGAATGCTCACAGAACAAGTTACTCACAATCCAGGGTTTTACTGCTTCTTTCAGAGTAATTGCGATAGTGTTAAAAAATTCTTACCTTTTAAAATTGCTATTACTATAGGGGTGCCTGGGTGGTTCAGTCGGTTAAGTGTGTGACTTCAGCTCAGGTCACAATCTCATGGTTCATGGGTTCTAGCCCCACGTCGGGCTCTGCTGACAGCTCAGATTCTGTGTCTCCCTCTCTCTCTGCCCCTCCCCTGTTCACACTCTGTCTCTGTCTCAAAAATAAATAAACATTAAAAAAAATTAAAATTGCTGTTATATAATTCATTTCAGTGCTTTGCAGAAAATCATAGTATGAAAGTTAGGGTTTTTTATGCTTAGCCACATTTAACAGGTTTGTTCTTATTCTCTGTGTCTTGGAAGAGATGTTCTGAGTTATGTTTTATATTTAATAACAGCTTAGCTGGATGTCACTTACTTGCTTTACTTTTTAAAATAATCATTTTTATGTTATATGCAGTTCTAGTGCAAATCTGAGTTTTTGTCATATTTTTTAATGTATTCTGTTGGGTACAGGAGAATTTTAAAACTTGCTTATCACAGATTTAATCTCTCTCTGACACACACACTAGGCAGATGATGTTAGCGCTCTCCTGACAGCAGCCATGCCCCCTTCTGCTCTGCCTTCATGTTATAAACCTCAAGTGCTCAATGGTGTGAGAAGCCCAGGAGCTACCGGAGATGCTCTGTCTTCAGGTCCATCCAGCCCATCAAGTCTTTCTGCAGCCAGCAGTCTTGACAACTTATCTGGGAGTTTTTCTGAACTGTCTTCAGTAGTTAGTTCAAGTGGAACAGAGGGTGCCTCTAGCTTGGAGAAAAAGGAGGGTGAGAATAACTCTCTAACTTGTATTGTAGCCGCCTAGTTGTCATTTAGAATGCAAACAAGTCATTTTTTAAATACAACTGTTAGTATCAGATTAATTAGCATAGCCTTAAAATTTTCGTCTTTCATTGTTTTCTTTACATTATGCTTTCGAAAGGTTTAGATGGCTTGTGCTTGAGTAGTTATGCCTTTACCTAGTCCAGTATATTATTACAGAGTTAGGAAATATCTTTTCTCCTTATCAGAATACCCAGTTGTGAAGATCTTTTTTTTTTTTTTAAAGGAAAGAAAAAGACAGCATACTTGCGGTCTCTATAAAGCTGTTCTCTTTACTTTTTACCTGTCAAAATTCATCTCACCTTATGTAACATTGTGGAACTTGTTTTCATAAACTTTTTTGTGAAGAAGCTTATATCCTCAAAGATAAGGAAACTTTTTGAGTGGAAATATAATTGACATACTAGTTTCAGTATGGGCACTTATTTTAAAGATACAGTTAAAAATAAATTTGTTTAAATGAAATGTTTTTTTTTTTAACCTGAAAGTGCCCCATTGGCTGTTTCTTCTATGATGTTGAGATTTTGTAGCTTTCTCTTTTTGCAATTTTTGATGCAATATTTTGCTTCGTCTTTGCATTCTTGATGTGTATAGTAATACCACATAACCTTGTTGCTAAAATGTTGATATACCTTATTCTGTTTGTTCTGGATTTTTTATTTTCCAGTTCCAGCAGTAGATTTTAGCATAACTCAATTTGTAAGGAATCTTGGGCTTGAGCACCTGATGGATATATTTGAGAGAGAACAGGTGAGTAAATGAATTGATTTGCTTGGTTTGGTGTTCTGTGAGACCTCAACAAAAAATTAGGACATCCTTGAAGTGCCTTAAACCATTCAACTGTTTGTGGGGAGAGGAGAATGTTTTTTTAAGGGACTGGAAATCAGTTAACTCTTCTAATTGGGCTTGATCTTGGAATTTCTGCTTAGTTTATTAGCAAATAGAAATGGACTCTCATGAAATAAGAAGTACATTGAAACAAATGAAAATACACCTTCTTTTAAGTGCACATGGGACATGCGCCAGAATAGGTCACATACTAAGTCACAACATCAGGCCTCAACAAATGCAAGAAGATTGAAATCATACCATGCGTATTTTCTGACCACAGCGCTTTGAAACCAGGTCAACCATAAGAAAATTTTTGGAAAGACCATAAATACATGGAGATTAGACAACATGTATTAAGCAATGAATGGGTCAACCAGGAAATCAAAGAAGAAATTTTAAAATATATGGAAAAATGGACTGTGGTGTAGTAATAGTAAAATAGCTTTCCCAAATAGAAAGCTTAGCTTATTTAGCCCTTAAAATAAGTTATCCTTGAGCGTGGTTTGTTTAGTTCAGTTGTGTCACTCATTGCCTGCTCTGAGTCTGACACTTCGCTAGCCACTATGGGAAGGTATATAGATATGCTAAGTATATATCTGGGCTTTTCCAGAGTAGTCCCAATTTATGCCATCAGAATACTGGTGTTTTTTTTCTTTTTTCGGTTCAGAAAATATAGTTAGCATAGACTTGTACTCCTAAGGAACTTTTGATCTACTTATGGAGCTCTAACAACATATGAAGAAATAAGTTTTGGGCATAGATTTTAGAAATTCAAAGGGGAAAAAAAAGGTTATTACAAGCTGGACTACTCAGGAAAAGTTTCATGGAAGACGTATAAATAAAACAGGATCTTTAGAATGTCTTCGGTTTCACAAAGTGGAAATAAAATATTTGAGGGTAAAGAAATAGTTTGAACCCTGAGGCACAAGTACCAGTTAGCATAGTCTGGAGTCTGGAGGAACCAGTGAAGGCCTTGTGTAAATGGGTGGGTTGTGGAGTGATGGTGGAAAAGACAAAATAGAATACCTGAATGTGATTAACTTGAAAGTACATTTTTGTTTCGCAGCTTAATTCGGTTCAGGTTCTTATGTTAAATGAAAATAACGCTATTTTTTGGTAGTGCATGACTGAACTTCAGTTAGCTGCAACTTTTTGGTTTCTGTTTAACAACTGGTTTGCTTTCATTTCTAAGCTGTTCAAAAAAATCTAAAGTAAATGTTTGAATCTAATACATTGTGAGAACACCAGTATGTGAATGTCTACCAAATAGAAGTCTTCTAAACCGTTTCATCCTCTTTTGTAAGATCACCTTGGATGTGTTAGTTGAGATGGGGCACAAGGAGCTGAAGGAGATTGGAATCAATGCTTATGGACATAGACACAAACTAATCAAAGGAGTTGAAAGACTTCTCTCTGGACAACAAGGTATTTCATTTTAAATCAGTGCTAACAATTTAATGGTTGGTATAAAGGCAGCCCTCAACTTACTAAATGATAATTTAAAATCTATGAGAGAGAGTCCATTTAATAGGAAGAGCAATAATTAGAATTTGTGAAACCTGGTATCAGGTCTTAATGCTGCTAGTGTTAAGTTTACTGAGCTTCTGCAGTTAGTAGGTGAACTTAAGTAAAATTTCTGGGCTATTCAGAAGTTTGGGAATTGCTTTAGCTCTGAAGTATTTCTCTTAAGTCTATTCAGTTACTTCTGAAGTTATTCTAGCCCTAAAATTATGAGTCTAAAAGATAAATTTGAATATCTTTCTGTCTTATGATAATATAATAGGCAATGCCTAGGCATTGAGGTCTGCCCATAAAATGTTGTAAATCTCTCTTTTTTTGTTGTATGTAAATGGCTAAATTCTTTAGCACTTGCTGTGAAAGTACTGGGAAACAGTGTTGTAACTGAGAACACTTGACAGAACAGCATTGAATAATATCTTTATTTCTTCTGAACATTACTTAAAGAAAATGCAAATTGCATTTGTTCAACAGATGTTAACATTTCCCATGTACCAAGTCCCAGGTATGAAAAGGTGAATTGTTCTAAATATCAAGGCCGCATTTTTAACTTAATTGTTAAACTAAGGGTGTGATTTACCCTGTCTGCGGTCAGACACATCCTGTCATTGAAGTCCTGGCTGTACAACTGGAGTTGAAGAAAAACCCAGACTAGCAAAAATAAAGAGCTTTTCAGGGAAGGATGTATGGTAGGCAGGGTAGGGGCCATCTCTTGAAAAGGAAAAACTACCTCTAAAAAGTAGGTGACTGAAGCTAAGCAATACTTTACACTGGAATTCTGGAATAGAATCGATTGAAAGTGGATGCACTTTACTTTCCTGGTAGGGACTAGGGCAAAATGTTTAAAATATGAGGTAGTCTGGGATATGTCTAGTATAGATGACAAAATTGTATGAGATAAAGAAGAGAGAAAACCCGTGACTCCCTAGAATGTTAGTATACAATATAAAAAGTATCAAAAATGAAGAGAAACTAGAACCTGCAGTTGTAGACAGCCGTCATGACTCTACTAGAATAATACCAATCCGGTAGGATAGAAATTACGGTGGAGTACTGGAATAACAAGGGTCACTTATGAAAGAGGCAGGTTAAAAAGGAAATCAGACAGTGTTTGTTCATTAAACATATAGTGTCTGGGACACAGTTATTAAGACTGCATTGAAAGGCTCAGGAAACATTGACAGAAACAGGCACACCGCCTCCAAGTGGCAGAGGTGTGTAACTCTGTGCCACTTCTGGTCTGTGGTCATTCTGATACATACAGCTGCAATCGCAAAGGATCATTCACTCCCACATGGAGGAGAAATGTCACGACTCACAATGACTGTGTCTGCTCTAGCACATCAGGGTCTCTTGCCTACATAAAGTTATCACCTTCCTTGTCTTCATTTGAAGCCAGGATTCTATACCGACATTCTACCTAATTTGCAAAGTGGAACCAGTGGCAGTCTTCTGACAGTCTCTCATTTTGCTGGCTTAGCCTTAGCTCTCATTCAGTGCATCAAGTCAATACATTACTTGTCCTGATCTTTTAGTGTTTATAAGACACCTTGGGGTGGTCCAGAGATGCTTTCGTCAAGCGTGTGCCATGGTCTTTATTCTGTTAAGTCTTTAGTCTCTGAAATATTCTTCTTTGTAAAGTCTCCATACTTCCTGTAGATAATGTACTTCAGACAATGTAATTCACATTACATACCTGATAAGTCTTTATCAGAGTTTAGCATCTGGTGGTGGTCTTGTTATTCAGACCAGACTCAGAACTAGAATAGTGCTCTTAGTCTCTACACTCACACTGCCATGCATTGACCCAGCAGTAATGGATTTGAGCCCTACCTGGGAAAACACCAGAGCTTTAGAGATCTTGTAGAGACTGAAGGAAAGGTTTGTTACAAATACATGGAAGAAATTAGAAAATTCTGTTTAAAATTCCACTTGAAAAGTTTTTGTGAGAGTAAAGGTACAAAATACATAGTTGTCTTGACCATTGACATTCAGAAAACACAGCATTCATTGCGGAATTAGAGACTGTGAGGGGTTAGAATAAGCATTCAGGGAACGCCTGGGTGGTTTAGTTGGTTAAGCGTCCAACTCTTGGTTTTGGCTCAGGTCATGATCTCCTGGTTTGTGGGTTCAGGCCTCGCGTCGGGTTCTGTGCTGACAGTGCAGAGCCTGCTTCAGGATTCTCTCTCTCTCCCTCTCCCTCTCCCTCTCCCTCCCCCTCTTGAGCGTGCACACATTCTCTCTCACACAAACTTCTAAGTAAATAAATAAATTGAAAAAATGAAAAATGAATAAAAGAATAAGCATTCAGTAGTCGGTAAACTATGGAGTGTCATTCTAGGATGATTTAAAATTACCTGAAGCTGTATAAATTTCTGTCATAATTCTTCCTCATATTTACAGAAATTAAAGAGACTAAATGCTGAAAGTGCTGAATAGTTAGTAAAGGAAATAATCTGAAGAAGAAATTTTGTGACAACCTCCTTAAGGATAAGGGTTTGTAAAGAATAGAAAGGTTTTTCTGAATTATTCCCACAAAACCCTTACAACTTGTTGTGTCAAAATTAGCAACCTAAATGCAGTGTGGTGTTCTGGTTTGGATCCTAAAACAGAAAAAGAACATTAATGGGAAAATCTAATGAAATCCAAATAAATTCTGTAATTTACTTAACAAGTGTGACCAGTGTTGTACTGTGGCTATATAGAATGGGAACATTGGAGGAGCATTAATATTCCTAATGGTGACATTAGGAAGTTGAGTAAAAGGTACACAGGGACTCTCTACGTGATGTCAGTCTTTCTGAAAATGTAAATTAGTCCAAAATTAAAAGTTTTTAAAAATAGGTAGTAAGCAAGAAAAAAAAGTAGTAAGCATCAGATAAATCAGGTGGCCATTTTGGGTTGATGTTAATTGGAGAGGACGGGGACTTGGCATAATTTTTTTTTACCTTCAAATTTTATTTACTAGGTCTTAACCCATACTTAACTCTGAACACCTCTGGAAGTGGAACAATTCTCATAGATCTATCTCCTGATGATAAAGAGTTTCAGTCTGTGGAGGAAGAGGTATGTTCATATACCTTAAATAAATGTTGGTTCAATAGCTGAACTTCCTAAAGGTTTCCAGATCTTGAAAATGTAATAGGATTTTAATTGTCCCTAACTCTTTACCACCTGGATGAATGTTCAAAATCAGCGTTTAAGGTACACTCCCTCAATAAACCTTGAATCCAGTAACTTGGTTCAATACTACAATTAATACTGACACAGGATTCTGTTGGAGAAGAGTTTACTGTCATTGGGGGGGGGGGGGGAGATGCAAATATTCCCTCCCTTCATGAAGGCAATTGCAAACCCCAGTATCTCATACAAGACCCAGAATATGTGGATGCTACTTTTCCAGGAAGTTTTTCTTCCAGCTTTCTTTTCACGGAACTCTTGGATCCACTGAAATCTTTGAATAGTGCTTTACAGTTTGAAGAACACGTATCCTGTATGTGTGAGGAACACAGGGATAGAAACTTGAGTGAAACTGAGTTCTAATACTCCAGAAACTCCAGCTCTCAATGGAGTACATATTGTGCTTTACTAGGGCAAAATGAATGGGAGCAAATAAATGCTTGTTTTATTTTTTCATTTTTTTTCTTTTCTTTTAATTTTTTTTTTTTTTAATTTACATCCAAATTAGCATGTAGTGCAACAATGATTTCAGGAGTAGATTCCTTAGTGCCCCTTACCCATTTAGCCCATCCCCCCTCCTACAACCCCTCCAGTAACCTTCCGTTTGTTCTCCATATTTATGAGTCTTCTCTGTTTTGTTCCCCTCCCTGTTTTTATATTATTTTTGTTTCCCTTCCCTTATGTTCATCTGTTTTGTCTCTTAAAGTCCTCATATGAGTGAAGTCATATGATATTTGTCTTTATCTGACTGACTCATTTCACTTAACATAATACCCTCTAGTTCCATCCATGTAGTTGCAAATGGCAAGAATTCATTCTTTTTGATTGCCGAGTAATACTCCATTGTGTATATATACCACATCTTTATCCCTTCATCCAATCAGTGGACATTTGGGCTCCTTCCATACTTTGGCTATTATTGATAGTGCTGCTATAAACATTGGGGTTCATGTGTCCCTTTGAAACAGCACACCTGTATCCCTTGGATAAATACCTAGTAGTGCAATTGCTGGGTTGTAGGATAGTTCTATTTTTAGTTTTTTGAGGAACCTCCATACTGATTTCCAGAATGGCTGCACCAGCTTGCACTCCCAGATTGTTTTATTTTTTAGCATGTGAGGTGGTTAGCTTTGTATGTTTAACTCACCCATGCATCTGCTCCTTTTTCTTCCTTTAGTTTGCATTATATAATTTTCGCCTAAAAGTATTGTTTCCAGATTGACTAGCTAACAGCTATCTCTAGAAAGTAGTACTTGTGAAGTTATAGAAGAACTCTCATATATACAAGAAAAATATTAAAATCTCATTTTGTATTCTCAAAAACAGAATCATAGGTGTCAAGAACCATTTTCCCCAAATCAAAAAAAGCAAAAGTAGGGGGTGCCTGGGTGGCTCAGTCACTTGAGCATCCGACTTCGGTTCAGGTCATGATCTCACAGTTCCTGGGTTCCTGAGTTTGAGCCCCATATGGGGCTCTGTGCGGACAGCTCAGAGCCTGGAGCCTGCGTCAGATTCTGTGTGTCTTTCTCTGCCACTCCCCTGTTTGCTCTCTCAAAAACAAACATTAAAACAAATTTTTGAAGGAAAAACAAAAGTTAATACACATATATTTGACATATTTTTCCATCAGATGCAAAGTACAGTCCGAGAGCACAGAGATGGAGGTCATGCAGGTGGAATCTTCAACAGATACAATATTCTCAAGGTAATAAGTTAGTGAAAATAAAGTTTTCTGAGACCGTAGTTTTCAAAGCCTGAAACAGTAATTAACTTTCATAAGAATATAATCTGTCTAGCCTAGTAAGTCTTTGACATAGCA